>NW_020670130.1:0-1798 GCF_002925995.2 Terrapene triunguis | reverse complement strand
GGGAACCCCTGCGACTTCAACTAGGTAAGTCCCAAGCCCCCGGCACCGACCCTCTGTTCCCCCCTCACTGGTTTTGTTCAGCGTTGGGCCTCCTCTCTGTGCCTGGTGGCTCTGCCTAGCTCTGCTCTTCCCCTCTCCTCCCCCGTGCTTTATTGGTTCGGTTGGTATCCCCTCTTTGAGCCATGTTGACTCTGCTCACCCCACCCTTTCTTTCAGCGGGAGGTGGAGATCCTCATGTTCCTCAGCGCCATCGTGATGATGAAGAACCGCAGATCCAGTGAGTCCCCCCCACCCCTCGCTGGAACTATTCTGCAAGCAGGGGATGAGAGGGAGGGCATTCCAAGGACTGTTTTCAGGCTGGCATGGAGGGCTGGGCAAGCTTGGTCTCCATGTCAGACCCAAGCAAGGATTCTGGCTTGGGAAGCATGGGGGGGAAGGTTTGGAGGGGGTCTGGCTGAGGAGGTCACGTGGCAGGATTGGGGAGATCCTAGGGCAGCTCTGTCTCAAAGCCAGTGCGATGAAGTTATGGGGTCAATGTATGTTGGTGTCGATCCAGGGGGCAGGTACACAGGAGGTGGGGGACAGTCTGTGTTGGACGTTCCACGTGCACCTCCGCTTCTCCCTAGACCGGGGCATTTGTCTGGGGCTGACCATCACCGCCATCTCTCTCTCCCCCAGTCACCGTGGATCAGCACCTGGGGAACATCTTCATGTTCAGTAAAGTGGCCAACGTAATCCTCTTCTTCCGGCTGGATGTGCGGATGGGGCTGCTCTACCTGACGCTCTGCATAGGTGAGATGCCACCTCGGGGACATGCGGCTGGCTCTGAACAGAATCGAGTCTGTACCGTACCCTCTCCGCGCCCCGAGCCAGGTCGCTGTTCCACGGTGCTAGATGCTGCCCGTGCAGTGAGGGACGGTCCCTGCCCTGAGGAGCTGCCTATCTAACTAGACCAGCCAGACACGATGGGAGAGAGGATTGTTACTGAAACATCGCTGTGCCTACCCAGCTTCTGCATCCGCATCTCCGATCCCACACGCCCTCTGAGCCTCCTTATGTATTTCAGGGGTGGGGGTTCAGTGTAGCCTTGACTCTGAATATACCGGCTCTCAGCCATCAACTGGCTTTTTAAATGCCGCACCCTTTTAGGCTGGTAAGTCCCTATCACTTCACAGAGGAAGGTCTCGGGCTCCCTCTTGCTGCACTGTTTGGCTGAAAGCTGTTCATGCTCCCCTGTCCCAGAGGGGAGTAACTGCCAAGGCCGGGGTCCCACCTCTGCAGTAGGGGCCTGTGCAGATCGCTGCTGCTGCTAAGACCATCTTCCTGGCTTGTCGCTCTGGTTGCTTCACCCCTCTCCTTGCATGTCTTCTTGGCTCCCCTTTCCCCAGCACCCCAGACACATGCACCTGGTCTTCCCTTTCAGGGTCCTTCACAACCTGTCCCCACCCACCTATCCTCTCACAGGCGATCATGGTGTTCCGCCCCCCAGTCAGCCCGTGGTCCCAACCTTCATCACTTGGCTGTTCCATTTTCAAACAGGCTCCTTCATGCTTTCTCCCCTGTTGCCCCTCCCGCTTGGGAGGAGCCACCCATCAACCTTCACAAAGCTCCCTCCTCAGACCTCTCCTTTGCTACGAAACCCACACAAAGCTTGCCGTAGGCTAGGTGGCTGGGGTGCAGAGACCACCGCCGACCATGCTGGCCGTTTCTGACTCATTGCTCCCTGCCTCTACCCAGGTCTTGTCTTAGAGCACAAGCTCTGTGGGACAGGGATTGTTGTCTGGTTCTGTGTTTGTAC
>NW_020670129.1:0-4994 GCF_002925995.2 Terrapene triunguis | reverse complement strand
CACGGGTCGTCCAGGGTCCGCTGTGATCTCCGCCTTGCTTTGGTTCTTGGGAGGGTTTTAAGTCCTGGGTTCCTTTGGGGGTGTTCCGTTCAGGGACCTCTGCTCCTGATGCTCTTTGTACCAGTCAAAACCGGCTTTCTGTGGTCTCCTCAACTTTCCCAAAACACACTGGCTAAACTTTGTTGTCCTCTTTGTATTCCTCCGTACTGGCCTTTGCTTGTCTCGCTCGTTATGGGCTGCCTCTGCAGGTTTGTTCAGCTGCATCTTTCTTTCTCACAGCTGGTCGGAGGATTCTTTCTCGTCTTTCTCGGCAGGCAGCCAAGCGTCGGCTGTGAGCTGCGGCCTTGGGCCAGAGTCGGTGCCTTATCTTCTGACTGAATGAGCTGGAGTGTCGATTTAACCCCTTCTCTGCTTTTTTCCTTCTTCCCCCTCTGGCCTCTCGCTCCCTGCAAGGGAATCTTCCATTCCACACTTACACCTTTGACCTCCCCCCCTCCCCAAAATGCCTTGCGATGCTTACAACCGCATTAGCAACATACAATGCTAATCTGCCTCCCCATGGGACCCCCTGAGGGAGGGAGTCCTTGGGCCTGTGACACTGACTGAGAAGTCAGCGCCTGAGATTGAGGTGTTCCCCGTGTTGTGATTGTTGATGCTGGTGTTGGTTATCGTATGGTTGCTGTTGTTATTAACTGTTGTTTGAGGAGTCTCTAGGTCTCAGATATGGTTGGTATCTCCTTCTCTTTGCAGGGGGGAGTGTAAATCCCCAAAGTGCGGCGCGTGGCCTGAGAGTCCTTCATTGAATGAAGCACCTCATCCATCTTCTAGGAGAAGAGTTGTTCCCAGTTGAAAGGTAAGTGCTCTACTTTTGTCTGGAGTTTTTTTGGTATCCCTCAGGCCTGAAGCCATGAGGCTTGGCGCATTACTACGGCTGTGGCCGTCGTTCTGGCTGCCATGTCTGCTGTGTCCAATGCCGCCTGAAGGGCTGTTTTGGATATGAGCTGGCCGTCGGTGACAATGGCCTGGAATTGTGTCTGTTTTTCCTCTTGGAGCTCAGATGTGAACTGGGCAAGTTTCCCATAGTTGTCGTAGTTGTATTTGGCCAGTAGTACTGAATAATTGGCCACTCGAAACTGAAGGATGCTAGAGGAATATACTTTGCATCCGAACAAGTCAAGTCTTTTGTGTTCTTTGTCATGGGGTGTAACCTTGAAGTGTGGCTGTCTGTTACAGTGATTTACTGCCTCGACAACTAGGGAGTTGGCAGGCAGGTGCGCAAATAGAAAGTCTGCCCCCTTGGATGGTACGTAATATTTTCTATCTGCTCTTTTGCAGGTGGGTGGAATAGAAGCAGGTGTCTGCCAGACTGTCTCTGCAGGATCCAAGATGGCCTTGTTGATGGGAAGGGCAATCTTGGAGGTAGATGTGGGTTGCAGTATTTGTACCAGCTTATGCTGGTTTGTCTTTACCTCCACTAGCAGGATGTCTTGGCTTTGCGCGACTCTCTTGAACAGCTCTTGAAACTGTTTAAAATCATCCGCCAAGGTTGGCGGTGGGGGCATAATCACCTCATCTGAGGAGAAAGATGAATTGTGTACAGGAGATGTGTCATGGTAGGTGCCCGTCTCTGTGTCCTCTCCTGCTTTCTGTGTCTCCAAGGTTTATGGTGTGGGAGACGCTGGGTTAGAGCGCAGTTCATGTCTATGCCCTGTGGACAATCTAGAACGCTGACCCCTAGATGAGCTCCATGGTTACCAATGCGCCCATTGCACTGGGAAAACCATAGGAGAGTACATCCATGGGGGTCCACACCATGGTTGGTTCATCTGGTGTCTTGGACAAATGTGGATCCACGTTGATTGGTAGGCCTTAGGTGAGGAGTGACATGGAGATAGGGGTACTGTCCCTGCATCTACTCCTCCTCATCACTGGAGAATCACGCCATGTCTTATGGGCTGTGATCTCCTCTGGAGCCTGTGGGGGAGCCCTCGGCACCGAGTATCGGTGAATGTGGTGCCAATGAGATTTCTAAATCTCTCTGGTGAAGCAGAGACTGTGTCGGTGCCGATTTCTGAGTAGTCAGTGCTATGGGTGCTTTCCCTTTTGTTGATGGAGTTGGTGCCGACTGGTGTTGTTGTTTAACTGCTGCCATTGGTGTCGACTTGGTGGTGTCTACCAGTGCCAGAGTTGTTGGTGCTGGGGGTGGAGGCATGGTGCCTGAGACACTCGGTGCCGAGTCCTGTATGGTGAGCTCGTTGCAGTGGAGGAAACATGTTTTTGTTGGTGCCTCGACTCCGTTTCTTTCGCTCTGACCTCGGCGGTGCCAGAGGTGCCTGGAGCATCAAAGGTGCTCACCCGAGAGTAAGATGGCATCGGGGGAGTGACCTTGCAGGAGACTGCCTCTGTTTTCGTGGACCTCTCTGCAGAGAGGTTTGAGCCCTCTTTTATGGTTTTTCAGAGGGTTGGTCTCCTTTTCCGTCTTAAGAAATGCCCAGAGAGACTGTTTGCTTGTCCACCTCAGGCTGCAGGGACTTCTCCATCAAGATCATTTTAAGCCAGAGATCCCTGTCCTGTTGGGCTTTGGCTTTCAGGTTGCTGCAATGGGGGCATTTCTGGGGAATATGCCCCTCACCCAGGCAGTGTACTCATAAAGAGTGTCCGTCTGAAACGGACATGGCATCATGGCAGGAGTCACATCATTTGAAGCCTGGAGACCCTGACATTTTAACTAGTAACTGTCCCTTGGGGGGTGGGGGGGGGGCTGTCTAATGAACTAACATGACATTTTTTTTCTAACACTGACACTATCTCTAACTGTAACTATCTCTATAACAACTTATCTAAATATTTATCTAAAAGCTATTTCTTAACTGTTTTAGAGAGAAGTGCTAACACTGCCCCTTCGCTCCGTCTTCAGCCGAGGATTACAAGTCTGTTTCATAAAGGGAAAAGTGTTGGTGTAATATACTTAGGTGCCTGGAAGGCATTTGCTTGGTATTGCACAGTATTTTGATTCAGAAACTAGTACCATACAGTCAACATGACACACATTAAATAGATTAAAAACTGGTAAGTCTCAAAATGTGATTGTAAACAGGGAATCATCATTGAGTGGGGGTACTTTTAGGGGGGTCCCATAAGGATTGATTCTTGGCCCTATGTTATTTAACATTTTTAGTAAGAACCTGGGAAAAACAAAATCATTAATTATAAAGTTTGCCAGTGATACAAAGATCAGAAGAGTGGTGTCACATGGGGTCACAGATCTCCAGGTAGTGCTCAGACCACTAACACTGCCCCTTTGCTCCGTCTTCAGCCGAGGATGGTTGAGAAGGAACTGGAGGGCTCGGGTTGTGGGCACGCTACATGCAGCACCAATGGCACCGGGAGACACCTACTGTGCATGCACGACCCGCATGGACACAGCTACCATAAATCTCTGATCAACGGCGCCAGAACGCGCCACCACCTAAAGTGGAGCACCACAGGGACACTACTCAAAGAAGAAATACCTAACATATTGTCCTTTCATCCTCTCTCTCTCTCACATAAATAATTTATTTTTTGGACAAGTCCAAACAATATATCCCAGTTGCATATGTATATTAACATTTTTACTTTAGTACCAGCTGTTCTTCTTCTAATTATCCTGATAACACCTGAAATCATTAAAGTACTGGTAAGATCTACAAGGCACAAACAACTCTATAACTGGCCTGTAAATATATGTTAATTACTTGCCATCTAACTGGATCATAGCTAGGATATATTGCAGTTACATGGACTTATAGTACTATCTATGTGGGTATAAGGGCTATAAACTTAGGTGGTACCATCTTTTACATAAGCACCATAATTGAATTCAATTTACATATCATAGGAACCGTAAATATATCCATTATGTAATCTCCTGGATGCATAATTACTGTTCATGGTAATACTGTAAAATATCTAATAGTGCACAAAACAAACTATTATCTAAATGTAAAACTTCAGTGTAAATTATGATTGTTACTGACCATAATTTAATATCGTTTCTGATTTCATCTCTTTAGCTATCACACTGAATATTTTACAGTCCAGTTCCTTAAAAATCAAACACTTATCTGGTGCAAGGTGAAAACTTAAACTGTTAGTAGAAATGTTATATTGCATATACAGTCAAATACATGATTATTACAGAAAAATTATTTTCTTTCAAACATAAATTAAGCTTTTGTACTAGTCTAAATCATGCATCTATGATCCTTCAAAAAGTTTATATTTCACTTTAATATTTATCCATGCAAAAGCCTTTAAAACTATGGAATCAAATAACTCATCTCTGGAAATATCAGTAGTTTTGACCCATTAGAAATATAGCATTAATGGTTAGGACGTGCTTATCTATGTGAGAGTTATTGGAGAGAGCATGCTTATAGGTTAAGACAAAAGTGGGTTAATAATGATCTTTGGCTACAATTTTGTGTAGTGCTGTACTATATCATACTACAAATTCAGGTCTAAAATATATCCACAGTACTGACACACCCCACCTGAGATCAAAAGATGCAGATGTATGAACTGACCCCAAAGGCCATGCTGTGAAGAGATTATGTAACACCGACAGACCCCAGTCGTTGGCGGGTGGAATCAAACCTGGGGCCTCTGGAGCTAAATGCATGAGCCTCTACTGCAGGAGCTAAAAGCCCATAGAGCAGACTCTATAAGCCCATAGAGCAGACTCATTAATCTCTCTCTAAGTAGTCTCAGTGCCACTAGATGGGATGGAACACCACATCCAGGAGGTGTGTGGATTGCATACTTCCCCTAGCTGAGGAAGTGCATCCCAAGCTTCAGAGATTTCTCCATTTAAATCCTGGACGAGCCCCTACTTGCAACGGTGACAGACCCCGGTTGTCGGTGAGTGGGATCGAATCTGGGAGGGGGAGACTCCGAGTGGCCGCGGCGCGGGCGCCGCTCCTCCCCCTCCCTCCCAGGCTTGAGAGCCTGGG
>NW_020670128.1:0-3875 GCF_002925995.2 Terrapene triunguis | reverse complement strand
CACCTTTGGGATTGGGAGTAACCAGAATATTGTTGTGATACTTGGTGTAAGGGATCAAGTATCATAAAACAGGCCCTCAGGTACCTAGCTTCAGAGAAGTGAAATTAACAATCAATCCAGGATAGAATGTGGTACCTGTGTGGCAGGCAGATCAGATTATCCAAGGTGACCATCTGTGACTCCATGGTTAGGCTGTTATAATGCCTGAGCAGTTTACACTTGATAATTGTTGGTGAAATCTAAGTATAGAACTTACAGCCAATGGAGTTTGTGCCCCGGTTCTTAATGGTCTGCCCTGAAGTACTCACCCTCTTGACCCACTGCAGGACAGTTTGCTTTCACCTTCCTCAAAAATCCTCATTTCTAAGGTCTTGTGGATCTTTTCCCTCCTTTCATCCCAGACTTAACTCTGGGGAAGGTACCACATTGTATCCTGGATTGATTGTTAACTTCACTTCTTTGAAGCTAGGTACTTGAGGGTGTGTCTTTTCTGTGTTATTGTTTTATCTTTTCTGGATTCCTTAACAACCTCCCTTTACAGTCTCCTTTGAGTTAAAACTATGCATTCAGGGAGCAATATCACTCTGAACAATGAAACTGAGTCACATCTAATATTCTTAAAAAAAAAATAGATATTTTCCCAGTTGATTTCACCCAGTCCAGATCCAAATACTGTAGCTCCTTTTTTCCCAAGGCCTCTAGTCCCTTTAACTCCCCCCCACTCCCTTTCTTGACTTTAGCTAGACTCAGGTGAAGGGGCAAGATGTTTGAATTTTCAAGTGGGATTTCTGGGGAAAGGCTTTGAAAACTTCCTTCAATGATAATGAAATCATTTGACAGGAAGATGAGGTAGAATGGTTGGCAAAGGAGACTGTGGGAGGAATCAAGGGCTCCTTAAATGATGAGTTTTTTCTACTCATTAGCAATCACAGCTGAAGAAGGGTTGGCTGATTTGGTATTACAGGACAGAGGACTCTACTATTCCATTACAGATGTGGTAAGGAGAGTAATTTCCCCTTCAAGTTTGTAACCTGGATTCTTACCCCTGCTGCCAGGGTCTTTGAGGTGGAATAGGCTGAGTCAGCTCCATTCAGATATGGATTAACAGGAAAGTCAGACACTTTTACAGTATTGTGGGTCCTAGGAAGATGTAGGATCTACCTAATCACTGTACCTGCTTGCAGCCATCATTCCAAACTGATGTGGAATCTTCTGTTTCCAATATTTTTTTTCTTTCTTTCTCGTCTCTCTCTCTCTCACTCACTCTTAGAACATCACCTTCCATCTGAGCCCAGAAACACTCTCCATATATACGTCAGGTCCCTTTTTATCTTCTTTTAGTATGGGAATATGTGATGGGGTGTGTCCCCCCGACAGACCCTGAATCAACTAATGTGGGTTTGAATGGCCAATTAAAATGCCAGGCTGCACATGGAGGGGGAGCAAGCCTTAACGGATCAAGAAACCCAGCTGGGCAGGAGCAGGATGATTAATATAAAGAGATGAAGTTTGTAATAGAAAGGGGTTGAACCTCTAGTTATTCTCTGGGAACTGAGCAAGTGTAAGGAGGAAGCCTGGAAGACAAAGAAGCCCTGGGAATCGTCTGACAAGTATAGGGAGACACAAAGCAGCCACTGAAAGTGGAACAGGCTCCAGTAGTAAGCCCTGATAAAAATGTAAGTTCTAGACTTCCAGAGTGGGGGAGAGAACCACTGGGAGGTGTTCAATTAAGGAATGGAGCAAAAGGAACTTAAGCCTAAAAGGGCAAGACTGAGGATGGTGGAAGTTGACTACGCTTATGCTTTTAGTGTGGCATTTTGTTAGGGGATTCCGGAAGAGGGGCCTGAGAATCCTTGCCCTGAAAGAAGGGTTAGCCTAGGGAGGTTATGGGGAGAGCAGGCCTGAGAAAGGCTGGGCAGGAAGAAACCCAGGGAGGCAGGATCAAAGAGGTGTGAGAAGCAGCCCTGGGATGCTATTTTTATGCTATGCCAATTATAGGATCCCTGGTGTAATGGGAGGGCCTGGGTTCTCCTACCAGCCGCTGGATAAAGTGGTGTAAAGCCTCTCCTTACAAGGAGATAAGGACAAGGGAAGCCCTGGGGCAAGGCAGTGCAAGGGCCATGAAGGCCAGAGTTGGGGCCTGATATAAGGGCCCTGGACTCTTATTTATGGCACTCTGTTATCCTGGAAGCAGTAGACTTAAACTGTGACCTGGCTGGAGGGCTGAGGAAGAGGGCACAGGAAGACGCTGGCTACTAGCGTGGCTGTCAGCAGGATGTACCAGATATGGAGAGAACCACTACACCGTGCCTGGCCACAAGGAGAGGCTCCTGTGGTGAGTTAATTCCTTTGTGGAATATCTTTCTTGAGAGATGTTTAGATTGCGACTGCTGAAATTTTCAATGTTCTGAAGAGTTCTGTAAACATGCTAACTTTTTTTATATTAGTCTTAGAGTTAATGGATTTATTCTTGTGAACTTCTTCATTGCCCAGTATTGCAAACTGGGCAACACAATGGGAAGACAAGAAGAGAGAAAGATGTGAGAATCTGTTAAAAGGGAGAAAGCAAACTCTGGAGAAGAAACATAAGTGGAAAGAGGGATAAAATGAAAATAGGGAGATGGGAGGAGACTGATATCTGAAAGTAGACAATAAGGAAAACATCCACCCTTTTACATTTCTGATCTGTATTTAATTTATTACCTCACTATGTGTTATAGTATTTCTCTACCAGATGCCCAGCAAGCCTGGGGAAAGGGAATAACATAATGAATTCCCTACCTCACAGGGATAATAAATATATTAAAGATTGTGAGCTGCTTAAATGCTGGGTGAGGAGACCATCTAAGTACCTAATATAAATAGACAGACATATTTGGGGACTTGAGTCGTCCTACTTTGTGCTGTTGCTCCTGGGCATATTCTATGGTGGTTGGTAACTTTTCCCCTTCGGTTGGGAGTAAGGAGGATATTTTTATAGTAATTTCTTTTTGAGAGGCCAGACTAAAACCAAATGTGCACAGTGAAGGTGTCATTTTGCCACCAGTCAGCTTTGAGGGAGGTGGGTGGTTTCTCCAGTACCAAGAATGCTACTTAGGGTGTTTGAAAGGTGCCTGGAAAATCATCCTGGACCAATGGATCTACTTCAATTTACACAAAGTGAGGATCTGGTCTATAGATTCTAGACAACGAACATGAGAACAAAATAACTTTTTCACGGTATCTGTCACTTTGTATACTAGCTACTGGATATTTGATTGTCTCTATGCTGTGGCTACCATAGTGAAATCAGTGTTATAGTAGCTGCTATATTCTATGGTGCTTGTCTTTCAGAAACAGACTGGTTTATATTCCTCTCTTCACCATCATGGTTTGTGCACTGTTGGTTAGTGGTTTCTCTCCCTCCCTCGGGAGGGAGGAACAATATGTGTGTAGTTTGCCGGTGTAACACACTAGCCAGTGTATGTCACATGATCCTCCCTCCCCGCTGCACCTGATCAAAAGAGAATGAGAGTCTGCTACAGCCCTCGCTAGTATCTGGCACTTTAGCTCAAGCAGTAAAGGCTTTTTGTTGTGGGAGACCCTAGTTCAGTGGTGGGCAACCTGCAGCCCATGGGCCGCATGCAGCCCATCAGGGTAATCTGATTTCAGGTCACAAGACATTTTGCTGACGTTGACTGTCCGCCGGCATGGCCCCCGCAGCTCCCAGTGGCCAGGAACGTCAATGTCAGCAAAATGTCTTGTGGCCCACAATCAGAGTACCCTGATGTGCTGCAGGTTGCCCACCACTGCCCTAGTTCAATCCCTGGTATTGGCTAAGATGATGGCCATCATACAGGCATGCTAGAAGAAAGGGGATGGGGGAGTAAAGGAGT
>NW_020670127.1:0-4004 GCF_002925995.2 Terrapene triunguis | reverse complement strand
AAGAGAAGCCACTTTGCAATCTAAGTTACCACCCACTAATATAGATGCGACAATTTGCCAGCACCTCTCTATAAATTAGAGAAGAAAATTACTCTTTTCTCTATGTTTCCCCCTTCAACTCCTTTACTCCCCCACCCCCTTTCTTCTAGCATGCCTGTATGATGGCCATCATCTTAGCCAATACCAGGGATTGAACTAGGGCAGTGGTGGGCAACCTGCAGCCCATCAGGGTACTCTGATTGTGGGCCACAAGACATTTTGCTGACATTGACATTCCTGGCCACTGGGAGCTGCGGGGGCCATGCCAGCGGACAGTCAACGTCAGCAAAATGTCTTGTGACCTGAAATCAGATTACCCTGATGGGCTGCATGCGGCCCGTGGGCTGCAGGTTGCCCACCACTGAACTAGGGTCTCCCAAAACAAAAAGCCTTTACTGCTTGAGCTAAAGTGCCAGATACTAGCGAGGGCTGTAGCAGACTCTCACTCTCTTTTGATCAGGTGCAGCGGGGAGGGAGGATCATGTGACATACACTGGCTAGTGTGTTACACCGGCAAACTACACACATATTGTTCCTCCTTCCCGAGGGAGGGAGAGAAACCACTAAGCAACAGTGCACAAACCATGATGGTGAAGAGAGGAATATAAACCAGTCTGTTTCTGAAAGACAAGCACCATAGAATATAGCAGCTACTATAACACTGATTTCACTATGGTAGCTACAGCATAGAGACAATCAAATATCCAGTAGCTAGTATACAAAGTGACAGATACCGTGAAAAAGTTATTGTGTTCTCATGTTCGTTATCTAGAATCTATAGACCAGATCCTCACTTTGTGTAAATTGAAGTAGATCCATTGGTCCAGGATGATTTTCCAGGCACCTTTCTAACACCCTAAGTAGCATTCTTGGTACTGGAGAAACCACCCACCTCCCTCAAAGCTGACTGGTGGCAAAATGACACCTTCACTGTGCACATTTGGTTTTAGTCTGGCCTCTCAAAAAGAAATTGCTATAAAAATATCCTCCTTACTCCCAACCGAAGGGGAAAAGTTACCAACCACCATAGAATATGCCCAGGAGCAATAGCACAAAGTAGGACGACTCAAGTCCCCAAATATGTCTGTCTATTTATATTAGGTACTTAGATGGTCTCCTCACCCAGCATTTAAGCAGCTCACAATCTTTAATGTATTTATTATCCCTGTGAGGTAGGGAATTCATTATGTTATTCCCTTTCCCCAGGCTTGCTGGGCATCTGGTAGAGAAATACTATAACACATAGTGAGGTAATAAATTAAATACAGATCAGAAATGTAAAAGGGTGGATGTTTTCCTTATTGTCTACTTTCAGATATCAGTCTCCTCTCATCTCCCTATTTTCATTTTATCCCTCTTTCCACTTATGTTTCTTCTCCAGAGTTTGCTTTTTCCCTTTTAACAGATTCTCACATCTTTCTCTCTTCTTGTCTTCCCATTGTGTTGCCCAGTTTGCAATACTGGGCAATGAAGAAGTTCACAAGAATAAATCCATTAACTCTAAGACTAATATAAAAAAAGTTAGCATGTTTATAGAACTCTTCAGAACATTGAAAATTTCAGCAGTCGCAATCTAAACATCTCTCAAGAAAGATATTCCACAAAGGAATTAACTCACCACAGGAGCCTCTCCTTGTGGCCAGGCATGGTGTAGTGTAGTGGTTCTCTCCATATCTGGTACATCCTGCTGACAGTGTCTTCCTGTGCCCTCCTCCTCAGCCCTCCAGCCAGGTCACAGTTTAAGTCTACTGCTTCCAGGATAAGAGAGTGCCATAAATAAGAGTCCAGGGCCCATATATCAGGCCCCAACTCTGGGCTTCATGGCCCTTGCACTGCCTTGCCCCAGGGCTTCCCTTGTCCTTATCCCCTTGTAACAAGAGGCTTTACACCACCTTATCCAGCGGCTGATAGGAGAACCCAGGCCCTCCCATTACACCAGGGATCCTATAATTGGCATAGCATAAAAATAGCATCCCAGGGCTGCTTCTCACACCTCTTTGATCCTGCCTCCCTGGGTTTCTTCCTGCCCAGCCTTTCTCAGGCCTGCTCTCCCCATAACCTCTCTAGGCTAACCCTTCTTTCAGGGCAAGGATTCTCAGGCCCCTCTTCTGGAATCCCCTAACAAAATGCCACACTAAAAGCATAAGCTTAGTCAACTTCCACCATCCTCAGTCTTGCCCTTTTAGGCTTAAGTTCCTTTTGCTCTGTTCCTTAATTGAACACCTCCCAGCGGTTCTCTCCCCCACTCTGGAAGTCTAGAGCTTACATTTTTATCAGGGCTTACTACTGGAGCCTGTTCCACTTTCAGTGGCTGCTTTGTGTCTCCTAGCTACTTGCCAGACGATTCCCAGGGCTTCTTTGTCTCCCAGGCTTCCTCCTTACACTTGCTCAGTTCCCAGAGAATAACTAGAGGTTCAACCCCTTTCTATTACAAACTTCATCTCTTTATATTAATCATCCTGCTCCTGCCCAGCTGGGTTTCTTGATCCGTTAAGGCTTGCTCCCCCTCCATGTGCAGCCTGGCATTTTAATTGGCCATTCAAACCCACATTAGTTGATTCAGGGTCTGTTGGGGGGAGGGGAAACACCCCATCACATATTCCCATACTAAAAGAAGATAAAAAGGGACCTGACGTGTATATGGAGAGTTTTTCTGGGCTCAGATGGAAGGTGATGTTCTAAGAGTGAGTGTGTGAGAGACAGAGAGAGAGACAAGAAAGAAAGAAAGAAAGAAAGAAAATATTGGAATCAGAAGATTCCACATCAGTTTGGAATGATGGCTGCAAGCAGGTACAGTGATTAGGTAGATCCTACATCTTCCTAGGACCCACAATACTGTAAAAGTGTCTGATTTTCCTGTTAATCCATATCTGAATGGAGCTGACTCAGCCTATTCCATCTCAAAGACCCTGGCAGCAGGGGTAAGAATCCAGGTTACAAACTTGAAGGGGAAATTACTCTCCTTACCACATCTGTAATGGAATAGTAGAGTCCTCTGTCCTGTAATACCAAATCAGCCAACCCTTCTTCAGCTGTGATTGCTAATGAGTAGAAAAAAACTCATCATTTAAGGAGCCCTTGATTCCTCCCACAGTCTCCTTTGCCAACCATTCTACCTCATCTTCCTGTCAAATGATTTCATTATCATTGAAGGAAGTTTTCAAAGCCTTTCCCCCAGAAATCCCACTTGAAAATTCAAACATCTTGCCCCTTCACCTGAGTCTAGCTAAAGTCAAGAAAGGGAGTGGGGGAAGTTAAAGGGACTAGAGGCCTTGGGAAAAAAGGAGCTACAGTATTTGGATCTGGACTGGGTGAAATCAACTGGGAAAATATCTATTTTTTTTTAAGAATATTAGATGTGACTCAGTTTCATTGTTCAGAGTGATATTGCTCCCTGAATGCATAGTTTTAACTCAAAGGAGACTGTAAAGGGAGGTTGTTAAGGAATCCAGAAAAGATAAAACAATAACACAGAAAAGACACACCCTCAAGTACCTAGCTTCAAAGAAGTGAAGTTAACAATCAATCCAGGATACAATGTGGTACCTTCCCCAGAGTTAAGTCTGGGATGAAAGGAGGGACAAGATCGACAAGACCTTAGAAATGAGGATTTTTGAGGAAGGTGGAAGCAAACTGTCCTGCAGTGGGTCAAGAGGGTGAGTACTTCAGGGCAGACCATTAAGAACCGGGGCACAAACTCCATTGGCTGTAAGTTCTATACTTAGATTTCACCAACAATTATCAAGTGTAAACTGCTCAGGCATTATAACAGCCTAACCATGAAGTCACAGATGGTCACCTTGGATAATCTGATCTGCCTTGCCACACAGGTACCACATTCTATCCTGGATTGATTGTTAATTTCACTTCTCTGAAGCTAGGTACCTGAGGGCCTGTTTTATGATAAATGGTCCCTTGCACCAAGTATCACAACAATATTCTGGTTACTCCCAATCCCAAAGGTG
>NW_020670126.1:0-2149 GCF_002925995.2 Terrapene triunguis | reverse complement strand
GGGGGGGGGGGGGGGGGGGGGGCGCAATTTTATATTCTTGCCTCGGGTGCAAAAATAGCTAGTTACGGCTCTGCAATGAAAAATAAAGTATTCAAAAGTTTAACAAATGGAGGGGGGACCCCAAAGACGCTCCTCGCCTGGGGCGCCATTAGGTCTAGTGTCTGCCCTGCTGCTCACACAGATTACGCATGAGAGGAGCATGAATAATTCCAGCAGAAGAGGGTGCACAGAGGATCGCAAGGGGAGGAAGAAGGATTATTATAGGGGATGCTACAGTGACTCCAAACACTTTCCATTATAAAACTTCTTCCCACCTTTTGTGAAGTGCTTTAGTTGATACTTCACAACACACCTTTCAAGATCCACATGCCTATCACAACATGTGGTGTACCTCATCCAGTGCACTAAATGCCATAGTCACAACTATGTGGGTGAAGCCAGACAATCACTACGGTCTGGAATGAACTCACACCAAAAAATGATCAAAGACAAAAACACCCTATCACCTGTGGGTGAACACTTTTCACAAAGCGATCAATCTATATCAGACCTAGCAGTCCTAATCCTCAAAGGAAGCCTGCACAACACTTTCAGAATACGAGCCTGGGAGCTTAAATTCATTACTCTACTAGACACTAAAAATCATGGACTGAACAGAGACACTGGATTTATGGTTTATTACAACAATCTATAACCCACTAACTCCCTCTTTTTGTCCTATGACTGACGAAGTGTTAACATGCCACTCTACCTTGAATGGTCCCTTACAATATGTGCTATCTACTTATGCTAAACACTCTGTTCCACCTTCAATTGTGCTGTGATGCTGGGAGTACCTTTCCCAAACCCAGGGGCGGCTCCAACTTTTTTGCCACCCCAAGCATGGCAGGCAGGCTGCCTTCGGCAGCTCGCCTGCGGGAGGTCCCCAGTCCCGCGGCTTCTGTGTACCCGCCGCAGAATTGCCGCAGAATCCGCGGGACCGGCGGACCTCCCGCAGGCATGTCGCCGAAGGCTGCCTGACTGCTGCCCTCGCAGGGACCGACAGGGCGCCCCCTGTGGCTTGCCGCTCCAGCCACCGCTGCCCAAACCTGAAGAAGAGTTCTGTGTGGCTCGAAAACTTGTGTCTCTCACCAATAAAATACATTACCTCTCCCACCTTGTCTCACTAGGTAATGTAGTTCAGTAAGGTAGAGGCCTTGCTGCAATGCTGAAAGTTCCTGGCTATCTCCCTTGTTGATTATACAGGATGTGGGGGTTGCTAGAGTTTGTTTATGCCATTTGTCTTTTAAAAACCCTGGCATATTATACACAAATAAAATACATTGAAAGAATATTACTAAGGTTGTGAATTCAAATACTTAAATGGGTGGAAGTGACAGAATTTAAGATGTCAATGAAACCTTAATTTGTCTGCATATCCCTTATGACAGTCTTTGATTACATCACTTATTTGTTTCCCACAGGATCCCTGCCTTAGTTGATGAAGAGTACCATGCTCAGTGAATAAGGCATCTTGTCCAATATTTGTTGCTGTCCTCACAATCAGTGTGCAGCCCATGCCTTATCTATTACATACCATCCAAATCTTGCAATGAATACAGAACTTCACTTTGAATTAGGAGAGTATTATCATCAGCTCCATTTTTACGATGGAGAAAACAAGACAGAAAAACAAAGCAACTTGCATAAAGCCATACATTGAATAAATCTTCTTACTGGATGGGAACTTGCTAACCCCATTTATGGCAGCCTCATCAGTGAAGTGCAGAGCCTCAGACCACCAACAAATCTGGTCAGAGGGCAGTCCCAGTGATGTATGTCATTGTCTTTGGCCAACATCTCTTGCAAGCAGATGATGTCAGTGCCATAAGGACAGGATAAATTGCTGATAATGCTGTGTTTTGCTGCTAACAATTCCTCAACGTTGAGCTGTAGTATTGTCAGGGATGGCCTGATGGCTCAAACATTATGGGGTGGAATTGCAACAGGAATATCATCTAACAAGTGACACAGCCCAAGAAAGGACTTTTAATGTGGTCTGTAAGTTGAATCATCAGTTTCCCCGGTATGAACTGGGTACATATGGGATGCGTAATGAGAACAATGATCCATTGCCCCCATTGCTCCATTGAATTAATGGAAGAGCCAG
>NW_020670125.1:0-1149 GCF_002925995.2 Terrapene triunguis | reverse complement strand
CTGAAGTTGGGCAGGCGCCAGATGGTCTCCTTCCTCTCCAGGTCCACTTATAAGATCTCGTCCTGGTCGAACTCTTGCATGAACTCCCCGGACCCCTGCTGGGATCGGTCCGTGCGCTACGTGGGAGGTCACGTGATCCACTGCTGGGAGACAGGCATCCCCATCAGCACCCGCACCAGCCCCTCCCCTGGGATACAGGGTGTCTGATCCCTTCCCCTGGGGCCACAGCCCCCTGGCCGTGACATTGGCACTGGGATGCCCCGGTATGAGGGGAAAGTGGGTGCAGGGACCCCAGTGACCCCTGGTATCGTGCTGGGGCATTGGGGTCAGCGCTGCCTGGGAGGGGACAGCGCCCCCTACTGTGCTCCCCCTTCTCCTCAGTTCAACCCCATCCAAGCCGTGGCCAGGCCTATCCCCACTTAGCTTGTGAAGGGGGACATGACCCCAGTCCAGAGTGGTTTAGGGGGGAAGTTGGATGTCATTACTGCTGGACAGTTCATTCTCCCGTCTGTGCATGGGGCTGGTTCCATGTCCCGGTGTCGTCATGACCTGGTTCTCGGGGTGATTTCAATCCCTGGCCCCCGACACTCACACCCCAGGGCCGGTCACTGGGAGACCCGGGAACTCCCCAGCCAGAGACATTAAAGCTGCGCTGGGGGGTCAGACACACTCCGGGAGGGGGAGGGGTCTGGCTCAGGGCTGAGTTGGGCACCAACGTCCTAGGGAGCTTGCCCAGCAGGATCTCACAGGGTGATGCAAGGAAGGAAGGAAGGCTCTAGCCGAGGAGAGAGTCGGCCCCACAGAGCCCCCGTCATGGGTCTGAGTCCTGGGGGGATGGGGGACAATGGGAACAGGCCGGGGAGTGGGGCCAGGGACTCCCTGCTCTGCACAGACGCACTCACTGCTCAGCAGGGTCTGGCCCTGGTGCGGCTCTTTGGGGAACGTTCCCCCACCCCCCCCCAGTGCCTGGCACCCCCCTGGGAGGGGTCATCCCCCGAGTCCCTGTGGGGAAGGGGGGCTGCACCCCTAGAGCAGGGCTATGTCGTACCCAAACCTCAGCACCTTCCCCACGCTCCCTCTGCTGCCCCCGCACCAGCATCCCCTCCCCCACTGGCATGGGGGTGAGACCCTCCCCTCCCTGCAGCCCCC
>NW_020670124.1:0-1069 GCF_002925995.2 Terrapene triunguis | reverse complement strand
CGGGAGATGCCGACGAGAGGGGTGTATGCTAAGCCCCACTCCCTCATAGAGATAGGTACCTAAATTGGTATGTAATCACAAATTGGTATCCATTGCCTGGAATGGGATGGCTTAGATGCCTAAACCACTTCTTGAGGGCATGAGTTAAGCACCACTTTACTCCACATGAAATAGCTATAGAAGGAGGCCTTACCCACCTCATAACTTGTAGCCCAGTGGTTAGCACACTCATATAGGATGTGAGAGAGTGAGGTTCAATTACCCCCTTTCTGCTACAGGAAGAGAAGGGATACTTCCTTTTCAAATCTTTTCTCCCACTCTGCAGAGAGCTCTGGAGGAATTGACCCTGGATCTCTAACATCCCAGGTGAGTGTTCTAACCATGTGGCTAAAAGTTATAAAGTAGGCAATAATACCACTTCTTCCTCTGGCCAGATTTTGAATGAGACCCAGTATGGAAGGTGTGATCAGTGACCACCTACCAGATTGGGCCCCTCACATGACTTAGGTGGCCAAATGCCTGTCTTCCCCTGGTTTGTGATTTGCTCTGGAGCTTATATGAGAGATAGGCCTCCAAACACCTAGAATGGGGAAGCGGTGCACATGCCCCTGGGTCTAAAACTTAGGCATCTAGGGAACTTTTACAGTGGAATGTTAGGTGCTGAGTGAGTTAAAGTACCTACAGTGTTAGCAGCAGCCAAGCGGGAGTTTCATGATCACAGTGGTGCTGTGTAAGTGTATAGCAGGCAGTACCATAACTGACATCTTCGATACACACACCTTCATCCCTCTTGCTCCAAAAAGTCTTTGCAGATGTAGAAAGAAAAGACTGAAAAAAAAAATGTAAGACTGATCACAGCTATAAGGCAGTCATGACGTGTCAGCCATTTTGGCACCTCTGATGATGCTGCCACTTTGTAACTCAAAATAGCAGTTTTAAATATTTACACTTATAGAACTGTACTCAGACATATACCTAAGGAGTTACTTATCTCATTGATTATATTGAATGAATGATTTGTATTGAATGAATAATTATATTTGCAGAAAGCCATTAAAAACTCAGAAAA
>NW_020670123.1:0-1970 GCF_002925995.2 Terrapene triunguis | reverse complement strand
CTGCTCAAGATGAATAGTGCAAATTTATTAATTGGTTCCCCACTTCATCAAGGGAGAGATATACACCAGCCTTTGCAAAATTGAGCAGATTTGCCACATACTTCATACAAACTCACTGGTAAAGATAAACAGTTAAACAAATGTATTGACTATAAAAGGTAGATTTTAAGTGATAGGCAAAAAGTCAGAGTTACTTACCAAAAGAAATAAAATATAAGCACGCAGTCTAAGCTCTCAAGCCTATTAGACTGGGCAACATCTAGATTAAGCAGTTTTTCTCACCCCACTGGATATTGCAGTCCTTAGTATTCAGATTTGTCCCTTAAATCTGGGCCAGTCTCCTCTGTTGCAGTCTTCAGTCTTCTTCTCAGTGTCTTTGTTGCTTGCAGCATAGGTGGGGGCAGGAGAAAGGCCAATCCTGGGCCCCTGTGTTCTGTTTTATACCCTTAGCCCATGTGCTTGGAGAACACAAGTCCAAGCATGTCTGGTGAGCATTGCTGAGTCCCCAGGCAAGGTTGAGCAATTCCCTGGTGTGGCCTCATGCAGGTGCGTCATTGCATTGTAGCTCCCTTGCTGGACAATGGCTGTTGATGGTTGTTTCACACCCCACCCAGGCGTTGGTTATTTTCCTTGCTGTTGCCTCTGGGGAGCTAATATCTGGCTGATTCCCCAACTTATGGCATGTTTTAGTGACAACCATACAACACAATTCTCATAACTTCACATGCATTAATGATACACATGTATGGATAGAGAAATGACTTTCGGCAGATCATAAACTTTCCCCTGATACCTTACAAGGCCTGCTTTCTATGTAAGATCACGATTATCTACAGATGAGGAATATGGGGGGTTACAGGGTGCTCCCCCAAGGTACAGAATGTCACACCCACCCACAGGCCTTGCAGGCTGACTCTCGTCAGTGCTTTGGAGGGGGATTGCTCATTATTTCCTGTCCGCGTTCCCTTTTGTAGTGTCCCCAAACGTGCCTTTCCCTTTTCTTTGCATGAGCGCACAGGGCGCTGCCTCCGGGCACTTTCTGGCTCACCTTCGGTTGGGAGCTAGCGAGTCAGCCAGAGGTCAGGCAGCTGCCTGGCTTTGCATTTGGTCACTTCTAGCCCTGGGATGTTTGATGTAATGTGATAAAAACAATTGCTAAAATCCTGGGCCTACTGAGGTCAATGAGAAAACCATTGACTTCAATGGGCCCAGGACTTCGATACCTGGGTGTCTAAACCTGGGCACCCAGCATGGAGGGAACTAACTTAGAGGCCAGTGTGGCCAGATTTCAGAAGAACTCAGAGCCAGAGTTTTCAAGCAGCTCCCACTGTGACACAGACACATTTTCTGAAGAGTTCAGCACCCAGGTGAAACTCTGGCCCTATGTAACTTACCCAAGCTCCCGCAGCGCTGACAGACCGCGCCCCCTGCATTGACCTCTCCCTGTAACACGTTTTGAGTGTGTAAAAATAATACCCGCAAATGAGAAATACATAAACCAGGGTAATAAAGAACACAGCAGCATGGTGCAGCCACAACACCTTTGACCTTTGATAGGTCCTCGCCAAGCAGTGGCTTTTCTCTGGCTGGATCAGAGGAGTCTAACACATACGCTGTCTTTCTCCCTTCACATGCACAGGGATGGAGTATGCTGGGAGATTAAGCAGCAATACCGCTCCACCAAGGCCAAGGGGCGATTCCTCCTGAAAGGTGAGTGAGGGGCTGGGGTTGGAAGAGGTTAGTGCTGGGTGTGTTTGGCGTGTTCCTAGGCAGGACTTTGAAACAACCAAGCTAGCGACAAGGCACGTGCTGGCCAGGGCCGGTTCTAGGCTTTTTGCCGCCCCAAGCAAAAAATTTTTTGGCTGCCCCACACCCCAGCCCTGGGCTCTCACCCCCCCGCCCCCGACCAGTGCCCTCCCCCACCCGCACCCCCTGCCGCCCCAGCCCTGGGCTGTCTCTTCCCCCCCCCC
>NW_020670122.1:0-3260 GCF_002925995.2 Terrapene triunguis | reverse complement strand
CCAAAGTATTGTAGGCATTCTGTTTGCCTGCCCACAACCAATGTTCACGCTAGTGACAGATGGTTTGGCTCTGAAATGGGGACTCCACCTGGGTTCTTTACAAATGCAGGGTCTGTGGTCCTCAAAGGATTTTTCTTTACACATCCGTATCAGAGAACTGAAAACTGTCAGACTGGTATGCCAAGTATTTCTATTCCAGATCAGGGAAGCAACCTGTTTAGTCTACTTATTATAGACTACTGGGCTATTTATTATATCTGAAACTCCAAGGTTTGGCGGTTGGTTCCTTCAAAGTACATCTGGCTGCTATTTCAGCGTTCCATCCTAAAGTGGACAGTTGCTCTATATTCTCCAGTGATATATCCTTAAGGTTTTTGAAGGTCTCAGTCAAGTTATACCTTCAACTGCAGGGCCCCATTCCCCCATGGGATCTAAACTTAGTATTGTCAAGACTTACAGGACCCCCATTTGAACCATTGGCTACCTGTGCGCTGCTGCATCTATCATTGTAGGTGACATTTTTGGTGACCATTACCTCGGCCAGAAGAGTAGGGGAGCTGGGGCATTCATGTTGGGACCTCCATATATGATCTTTTTTAAGGATAAGGTTTACCTGCCTCCTCCTCCGAAGTTTGTTCCAAGGGTGGTTTTCTTTCTCTACATTAACCAGCCAATTTATTTGACTGTATTCTATCCAAAATCACATGTGACCAGGGAGGAAGAGCGTTTGCGTGCCTTGGATGTCAGAAGAGCCTTGACATTTTACCTGGACAGAAACAGATGCTTTTGTAAATCCTCCCAGCTGTTTGTAATGGTGGCAACGCAGACAGTCAGTCTCCACCCATAGAATTTCTTCCTGGATCTCATCTTGTATGTGCACGTGTTATGATTTGGCTAATGTCTCTCCACCAAGCAGAGTCACAGCTCATTCAACAAGGTCACAGTGGCCTTGGCAGCCTTTCTGTCGCACGTTCCAATTACAGTCTGTAATCAGGTGCAGACTCTCTCCTGAGGCACCTCCTGCTGGTCGTCTCGGGAATTAGCTCACCAGTCGTCGGAGCGCCCTCTGCAGGCCAGGTGTCCTGCCTGTTGTTGGCCCCCGTGTCCCTCCCGCAGCCCGGTGCCCTTGGCTTGTGTGCTGCACCCCTGGCAGTACTCCACTCTCTCTCTGGGTCTCCCCCTCCCAGGGAAACCCCCACCCCCTGTCCCCACGTCACCTCAGTCGTGGCTACTGCCAGTCACCATCTAGCCCCCGCACCCTGGGGCAGACTGCAGTCTATCAGCCAATCATCACAGGCAACAAGGGGTTTGGACTGGCTGCCTTTACCCACCTTCAGGCTGCCCCTCTGCAACCCCAATACCTATGTGGGCCTAGGACCAGCCCTTGCAGCCTGGGGAGTTGCTGGCCTAGGGCTTCCCTGCCCCCAAGGCCTTTCCCCAGCCCTGCCTCACTCTAGGTTCACTCCCTTCCGGGTTGGAGCGGGTGTTCACCCCGCTACACAGTCGTTTATAGAGCGGTAACCTGGTCCTTGGTCCACATGTTTATCTTCCACTATGCTGTGGCTCAAGACTCCAGAGACTATGCTAGAGTGGGATGAGTTGACAGCTTGTGAGTCACCAAGAATGGAATGCACATGTGCAGTCACTTGAAGAGAAAATTATTACTAACCTGTTTGTAATTCAAGATGTGTTGCATGTGCCCATTCCGTGACCCGCCCTCCTACCCCTTTTCATTGGAGTTACAGCAAGAAGGAACTGAGTGGGGAGCTGGGCGGCTCTGCCCTTTATACCTGTATGCTGTGGCATGTGGCAGCAGGGGGAACGTGACCTGCTCAACAGGTGTCACTGGAGGGAAAAAATGTTGATGGCCATGGGCTGGGTGCACCAACAGGAAGAGTTGAATTGACATGTGAATGCATCTTGAAGTGTAAAATTAGATATTATGCAAACCAATTTTTTTGTGTTAATGTACTTTTTCTCTGCTTCCAAAGTCCAGAATATTACTTTTATCTCAGTTTTTAATGCCTTGTTATTAATTAGACTTCTTGAATTTTAAACTGGTTAGAAATTGCCTGCAAGCCACCCTGGAAGGTAAAACAACCTTCAGCTCCTAAAAGTAGGAAGGGTGTCTAAAGCCTACCCTACTTGAAATTTTCAGTTAAAAGGGCACAGAATAGGGAGCTCTCTCCCATAAGGTGTATTTGCAGGGTTATGGTTTGATGGATGTATAAAAAATGCTTAATAAACTCTGTTCTTGTTCATGTTTAAGGAGCAAAGGTAACAATGACAATAAAATAATGTTCTGCACCATCCAATAGCAAATACTGCCTCTGATCTTGCTCTTTGTTTCTTACAATCTCTCAATGGCTCAACTGATTGCAAATATTTGATCTTCCACTAGTTCCTACCAGGAAGTTTATTGACAGCGGTGTTTTGTTATTTCTCATGCTATCATATGAATGTCTGTCAACTCTTTATTAAAGCTCTTCAAGGGACTTTTGATTAACATCTTCAACTTTTGTGAGCTACAGCCACCTTCTTGTTGACCAAAAAACTTGTTAAATATTCAGTAATTACCTTCTGCCTACTGGAGTAAACTATTTAAAACTGGCCATGACAAATGTATCACTTCTTTGTAGCCTAACATTTTTGGTGATACAAGTTAGAGCATAGGTGTGATCTAAGAGTGCAACAAAATATTCTGGCATTCTTGGACACTCATTTTGATATACATGAACGGTCCAATATACCTTGAAAAGTGTTGAGGAAGGCTCATCAGGCAGATAGACTGCTGAGTCTGAGCAAGTGTCAATAGGATGTGAGAAGCAGAGAATTCAATTCTAGAAGAGGAGAAAACGTTGAAGTGGGGCCTGGATGAAAAGAATGCAACCTCCTAATCAGATGCAGATTGAAGAAGTATCTTGGCACTATTGCTGTTTATCTATAGCAGCTGGGGATTCTGATCCAATCCCCACGTTTCAGACTTTCATCACAAGTGAAGGATGAACATTTTTTAATTGAGGGTCAGTATAATGTTGGCCAAATCCTATAGCTGCTTTCCACAACTTACCGTAACCACTTCAGTTTCAGCTAGATTAAGTCTCATCTCTTTTGCTCTAATTCAGGGGTAGGCAACCTTTCAGAAGTGGTGTGCCGAGTCTTCATTTATTCACTTTAATTTAACATTTCGCATGCCGGTAATACATGTTAACGTTTTTTAGAAGGTCTCTCTCTATAAGTCTGGGGTGTGTGTGGAGGTG
>NW_020670121.1:0-1166 GCF_002925995.2 Terrapene triunguis | reverse complement strand
AATATTTGCACTGTAAAAAAACCAAAATAAATAGTATTTTTCAAATTTCCCTATTAGAAGTACTGTAGTGTAATCTCTTTATCATGAATGTTGAACTTACGAATGTAGAATTATGTACAAAAAAAACTGCATTCAAAAATAAAACAATGTAAAACTTTAGAGCCTACAAGTCCACTCAATCCTCCTCCTTGTTCAGCCAACCTTGTTCAGCAAGTTTTCAGATGACACCAAACTGGGAGGAGTGGTAGATACACTGGAGGGTAGGGATAGGATACAGAGGGACCTAGACAAATTAGAGGGTTGGGCCAAAAGAAACCTGATGAGGTTCAACAAGGAGAAGTGCAGAGTCCTGCACTTAGGACGGAAGAATCCCATGCACTGTTACAGACTAGGGACCGAATGGCTGGGAAGCAGTTCTGCAGAAAAGGACGTAGGGGTTACAGTGGACGAGAAGATGGATATGAGTCAAGAGTGTGCCCTTGTTGCCAAGAAGGCTAACGGCATTTTGGGCTGTATAAGTAGGGGCATTGCCCGCAGATCGAGGGATGTGATCATTTCCCTCTATTCGACTTTGGTGAGGTCTCATCTGGAGTACTGTGTCCAGTTTTGGGCCCCACACTACAAGAAGGATGTGGAAAAATTGGAAAGAGTCCAGCGGAGGGCAGCAAAAAGGATTAGGGATCTGGAGCACATGACTTATGAGGAGAGGCTGAGGGAACTGGGATTGTTTAGTCTGCAAAAGAGAAGAATGAGAGGGGATTTGATAGCTGCTTTCAACTACCTGAAAGGGGGTTCTAAAGAGGATGGATCTAGACTCAGTGGTACCAGATGACAGAACAAGGAGTAATGGTCTCAAGTTGCAGTGGGGGGGGTGTAGGTTGGATATTAGGAAAAAAAATTTCACTAGGAGGATGGTGAAGCATTGGAATGTGTTACCTAGGGAGGTGGTGGAATCTTCTTCCTTAGAGGTTTTTAAGGTCAGGCTTGACAAAGCCCTGGCTGGGATGATTTAATTGGGAATTGGTCCTGCTTTGAGCAGGGGGTTGGACTAGATGACCTCTTGAGGTCCCTTCCAACCCTGATATTCTATGAACCGCTTAAACATGTTTGTTTACATTTGCTGGATCCCCACTTTGAACTTTAGGGTTCAAATGTAGGGGCCTGCA
>NW_020670120.1:0-1176 GCF_002925995.2 Terrapene triunguis | reverse complement strand
CTGGTATTTCAAGATCTATTTAAAATTAAACATCAGTGGGCCAGAGAGCTCCTTTAGGACTTTTGGGTGCAAGTTATCCATACTTGCAGATTTAAAAAAAAATGTTTATCCCTAGTAGATGTTGTCTAACATTTTCCCCAGTTATTAATGGACTGGAAAGTACTTCATTATCCTTACATGGCAGAACTACATCATTATGCTTCTTTTCAAATGCAGAACAGAAACATTTGAACATTTCTGCCTCTTCTGCATCATTATTAACAATTTTACTATTTCCATCTAGCAATGAGTCTATACCATTACTATGACTTCTTAAACACCATCTGATTTTTCCTTAGCCCTGCAGCACATGGATAGTTCCCTGCTGTCTTTAGCATCCCTTATCAATCTTCTGCACTTCATAGCAATCAGTATAAATAAGTTATCTATTTCCCCCTTTTTCATTTGTTATATATTGCTTTTTTATTTCTGATTGCTGCCTTCACTTTGCCACTGAACCAACAGGCCTTTTAGATAAAGATATCATTGTTCTTGATATGGCCATTTGATAAGCTCTTCTCAGACTCCTAATTTTCATTCACATTTTTCTGTCTAAATTTTTTCTCCCAATCCATCTTTTTGCTCAAAATTTCCTCAGCTTTGGTTAATAATCTCTGCTGGAACTACTCAAAGTAAACAGGAAAACCACATGTTTTGGATAATTTTTGCCTGAGAGTGAAAAAATTCTGGGATAATATAATTACAATAAGATCATAACTATATTCTAACTTCAACTCTGTGCAATTTGGAAGACTTTTCAGTATTAATTATTCTAGGGTTACCATATTTCCACAATCAAAAAAGAGGACACTGGGGGGGGAGCCCTGCTCTAGCCCCACCCCCATCCCATCCACTCCCTCCCACTTCCCACCCCCTGACTGCCCCCTCCTGAGAACCCCCCACCCTAACTGCCCCCCTAGGATCCTACCTGTCCCCTGACTGCCCCGACCCTTATCCACACCCCCACCCCATATTCACACCCCCGCCCCCAGACAGACCCCAGGGACTCCCACTCCCTATCCAACCCCCTCTGCTCCCTGCCTGCCTCATCCCCTCTCCACACCCCCGCCCCGACAGCCCCCCCCAGAACCCCTGACCCATCCAATCCCCCCTACTCTCTGTCCCTTGACTGCCCCC
>NW_020670119.1:0-1333 GCF_002925995.2 Terrapene triunguis | reverse complement strand
GTGGAGGTAGAGAAGGGGCGTGAGTGGATGGGAGCTGAGGAAGCGTTGTTCCAGGTCAATCATAAAAACGTTGGCATATTGTGGGGCCATGCAGGTGCCCATAGTGTTGCCAGTGGTCTGGAGCTATATATTGTCACCAAATTTGAAATAATTGTGCATGAGGATAAAGTCACAGAGCTCAGCAACCAGTTGTGCTGTGGCATCATCAGGGATACTGTTCCTGACAGCTTGTATTCCATCTGTGTGTGGGATGTTTGTGTAGAGAGCCTCCACATCCACGGTGGCTAGGATGGTGTTTTCTGGAAGATCACCAATGCATTGTAGTTTTCTCAGGAAATCAGTGGTGTCACGGTGATAGCTGGGAGTGCTGGTAGCATAGGGTCTGAGTAGAGAGTCCACATATCCGGACAGTCCTTCAGTGAGAGTGCCAATTCCAGCGATGATGGCACATTCAGGATTTCCAGGTTTGTGGATCTTGGGTAGTAGATAGAATAACCCCAATCGGGGCTCTAAGGGTATGTTGATTTGTTCCTGTGTTAGTGTAAGGAGTGTCCTGAGTAGATGGTGCAGTTTCTTAGTGTATTCCTCAGTGGGATCTGAGGAGAGTGGCCTGTAGAATTTGGTATTGGAGAGTTGTTTGGCAGTTGTTTGGCAGTTGTTTGGTAGTCAGACCTGTTCATGAAGACAACAGCACCTCCTTTATCAGCCTCTTTGATTATAATATCAGGGTTGTTTCTGAGGCTGTGGATGGCATTACATTCTGCACGACTTAGGTTATGAGGCAATAGATGTTATTTTTCCACAATTTCTGCCTGTGCACGTCAGCGGAAGCATTCTATGTATAGGTCCAGACTGTCATTTCAGCCCCTAGGAGGAGTCCATGTGGAGTTCTTCTTCTTGTGATGTTGGTGGGAGGGTATCTGTGTATCAGTGCGCTATTCAGTGTTATCTGGAAAGTATTCTTTGAGTCGGAGATGGCGAAACTAGGTTTTCAGATCACCGCAGAACTGTATCATGTTTGTGGGGGTGCTGGGGCAAAAGGAGAGTCCCCAAGATAGGACAGACTCTTCTGCCGGGTTGAGTGTGTAGCTGGACAAATTGACGATATTGTTGGGTGAGTTAGGGGTACCATTGTTGTGGCCCCATGTGGCAGGTAGGATTTTAGACAGCTTACGGTCCCTTTTCCTTTATAGAGAGGTGAAGTGTGTAATGTAGATCTCTTGTCTTATTTTAGTAAAGTCCGTTTGTGTGGAAGGTTGGTTATACAACAAACCTCGATGCCAACGCTGCCCACATATCTACACCAGCGACACCATCACAGGACCTAACCAGA
>NW_020670118.1:0-3031 GCF_002925995.2 Terrapene triunguis | reverse complement strand
GACAAAGCCCTGGGCTGGGATGATTTAGGTGGGGTTGGTCCTGCTTTGAGCAGGGGGGTGGACTAGATGACCTCCTGAGGTCTCTCCCAACCCTAATCTTCTATGATTCAATGATTCTATGACTTTGTTTTGACCTTGTCAAAATGTTTCCATGGGTCCCTGAGCTGCCCAGAACCCTGGCAGTCCACCAGGCAGGAAGCTGGACAGCTTGGTGGTCAGGGCTTCCAAGCTGACAAGGAACCAGGACTCTGAAAACCTTGGAAGTCCTGGCTCTGGGGCAGTCTGCCTGGTGGAATTCCATGGAGCTGAGGAACCGGGAAGCTTGGGCTGCTGAGAAGTGACAAGCCTGGGAGCTTTGGAGCCAGGACTAGCAGGCTTTCAGTTCCTTGTCAGCCCATCAGGCAGGCTGCTGAAGAGCTGCACAGGTGAGCTTGCAGGAAACGAGACAGGTTTCTGACAGGTTGTATACCTGCCTGGTGTTCAACACATTTTTGTTGAAATTCACACATTCTTATGGAATGTTTTGATTCTGAGGTATTGGCATGTTCCAATAAGTGCTACTTTAAACATCAACATTAAGAACTATAAGCTTAAACGCCATCTATAGCACCAAGCAGTCAGTACAGTGAATGGAGCTAATCCCCTGTCCTCATTGACCACAATATTCCTGCTGCATCTGACACGGGCTGCTTTTTAGGAAGAGAGCATTTTGGAAGTCCAGTCACAGTGCCCAAGGTATGTGTAAGCAGTTGTCCCCACTGCTGTAGCAACCTGGTGTCAGGTCATGGGGTTGCTGGGGTTCTTTGCCTCTAGCAACCCCTGGTCCCACCGTTCTAGTTCTGCTGCAGTCTGCAACTCCTGTGCCCTAGCCCTTTAGCCAGGGCACATTTCAGTTGACTCGGCTTCTGGGGTAACCAAATAAGTCAAAATGAAGATCCAAAGTCTTAGTGACCACATAGCAGGTCTTCATCCCCAGCCTGGGCTCAGCAGTCCTTGCCCCTTTCCTGAGGCTTACACCACTGTGACTGCAGTGGTGGACAACCGCCCGCACCGCTTCCCGCAGCTCCCATTGGCCAGGAACAGCAAACCACGGCCACTGGGGGCTGCGGGCGGCCGTGCCTGTGGATGGTCGATGTAAACAAACTGTCTCGTGGCCCGCCAGCCGATTACCCTGGTATATAGCAACATTACATGTAAAGTTATGAACATAAGATGAAATTATGACTGAAATGTGTTTACCAGACATGTATGGGGAGGGGGTAAACCTGTTCCTCAAAGACAAAGGACAAACTGACTCCTCTAGTCAGCTGTCATCAAAGTAGATTGTCAATCACCTGTCAAGTGGCCATTCTTTGGCAAGGAAGGGGGGCAGGGACATACTAACCTACATTTTAGTAAACAACAACATGGAACCGCTTTCACCATGAGATCCCATGTGTCTGTCCTCACAGCTGGAAGGAACTTTATCTAGGGGTAACCCTCAGAAAATGCATTTCAAAGGGTGACTGGACTATAACATGAGGGGCAAAAACACCCCAGGATCGCTCTCTCTCTTTCTCTCTGTATCTCTCTCTCACACACACACACTCTCTTTCACCTAAGAGGACAAAGGAACCAGCCCTTTGACTTTGGGGGTGGGGACATCTTGACCTGAGAATTTGGTCAGCCATGTTACTGGGAACATATGGTAAGAATTTGACCTTAAACCAAGTCTAGTTTATTAAGTGTTAGCTACTAGGAAATGTTTTATCTTTATTTCTTCTGTAACTATTTCTGACTTTAATATCTTATACTTGTACCCACTTAAAATCTATCTCCTTGCAGTTATATTTTTGTTTTAGTTTTATTTGTTTTATTTTTGTAAATCAAAACCAATCCAGTCTTGTGTTTAAACTGAACTGTTTGGATAACTCCAGTTAAAGCAGCAAACTGTTGCATATTGACCCCCTAGAGAGGCAATGGAACTTTAATATCTTAGCTGCCCAGGAGAGGGTTGGACGGTGCAGAACACAGGTCCTGGGGGAAATTCAGGACTAGGAGTATGTTGGGGTTACCCTGCACATAGTAACCAAGGCTGCTGGAAGGCAGAGTATGGCTGGCATGTTGCTGACAGGCTGCTGGGGTCAGAGTTGCCTGTGACCAGGACTGTAGCTATTCACAGACACTCAGGATGTGACCTGAAAGCTGTTTGCCTGTTTGTGAGCAGCCCAGGTTGGGAGTACAACAGCAGAGCATTGTGAGGCCCCCAAGGTTGCAGGGCAGGTGGTGACAGCCCCTTACTGGTCCAGATTTCACCCCATAATGTGACAACCACACTTCCTGCAAGGGGATGGTTGGGGAAGACAGGCCTGCCTTTCCTCTGGGTTCCAGCCCAGGGCCTTTGTGATAAGCCTCTTTCTAATGATCCCTTGCTGGTTCCCTCCCTTTGCCTGCTTGCCGGTGTCTGTCGTGGAGCTGCGCTGTCCAGTCCCCCTCTCCCTGGAGTTTCACCCCTCTTTGTAGCTTTTCCCAGTCTGTTGCTAAGGCATTTTCTGTGGGTGTCTCTTAGCCTCTCTGGCAGCTGCCTGGAACCCCTTCACCTTTACTGTCCTCTCCCTTCAGGAGCAATCACAGGGTAAAAGCTTCCTACTGCAGCTCTCCTCTCTCAATTCTCCCTCTTTGGCCCTGCAGTCCCTCCTTGATAGAAAACACCAAGGCCAGTTCTCCCCAGCTCCTTAGTTAGCCATGTCCCCTCCAGGTATCACAGAATGGGCTAATTCTCCCAAAGACACTATCTATCCACCAGATAGTGCCAAAAAACCACGAATATGGAACCAGTTACAATCAACCTGCTCACCAAGCAGTTCAGAATCTGATGAGTCACTGAATCAAAAGACACAGAAAAAATATACTCTAATCAATATGTGATCACTTTTCCCTCCCAAACTGCGCAGCGCTGACCGTTCAAGATTCACAAGACCAGTCTGTACTGTACCCCTTCCTTAGTCCATACTGGAATTAAATTTATCACATACACTCATTGCTCTCTAGA
>NW_020670117.1:0-1281 GCF_002925995.2 Terrapene triunguis | reverse complement strand
TGGCTAATAACCATTGATGGATCTATCCTCCATGAACTTATCTAGTTTTTTTTTAACCCATTTATACTTTTGGCCTTCACAACATCCCCTGGCAATGCGTCCCACAGATTGACTTTGCATTGCGTGAAGAAGTAATAACCTTAAAAAATTCAAGTTTTGCAGTCAAGCTTAAACCTGGCATTTCTTAACTTTGGGGTTTTTGACTTTGCAACCTTTACAGTCATGACAGAGGTGATATTGATGATGGTGTGGAGGAGAAATACTGAAGCTATGTCACCAACCCCAAGCTGTAGTCCTGGTCCTGAAAGACTGCTTTTCTTACTAAAAGTGATTCATGGTAAAATCATCATCCTCACCGGTATTTAAACCAACAACATTAAGTTTCAAAGTGAACTCAAAATTGAGAAGAAAAGGGCAGCTCACTGTCTGTCCTAAACTGTCTACAGATTTATTCAGACAGCATTCACAGGGCATCTTTGGGAGAGTTTCCTTTAAACAAGAGGGAGAGATGTTGATGATTCTAATTAATAATCATCATGATAACCTTCACGCTGCAGAACATAAATCTGCCATCCACACTGTTTTAGCACCATTCCTTATGACATATGCAACATCCTTCTTCTCCAGATCTCTAGAGACTTTAGGTGTACCCTGTCATCTTGTCCACTTTACGGACAGAATCACTGAGACACAAAGCAGTCTAGATCAATATTTTGCTGAGTGTACACCATGGCACACAGCATCACACAGGTTTCTACCTAGGGCCTGTGTTTCAGCAGTGCTAAGCACCTACAACTTGAAATCAGTGGGAGCAGTAGGGGTTTTGGATAGGGTGACCAGATGCCCCGATTTTATAGGGACAGTCCCGATTTTTGGGTCTTTCTTATATAGGCTCCTATTACCCCCACCTCCATCCCGATTTTTCACATTTGCTGTCTGGTCATCCTAGTAGTGGCTCTTGGAACAATCCGGCCCTATGAGTGTGTCAGTTCTTCACTCTAAATATAGACACCTAACATTTGTAGGTGATTTTGAAAAATTGAGATTTTGGCCCAGCAGTGGAAGGCAGCATGGTCCAGTGAATAGGGCACTAACCCCTGCCCTAAGAATCATCAGATCTTGTTCTAGGTCTCATTCCTTCACTGGCCTTTCGAGTCTCTGTCTGCATTAGTTTCCCTATTGATAAAATTGGCATAATGACACTGACCATCCTTAACGCTGTTGAAGATCTATGGATGAAAAACCCTCTCTAAAGGCTAATGATTATTAACAGATATAATT
>NW_020670116.1:0-6219 GCF_002925995.2 Terrapene triunguis | reverse complement strand
TGAGACTTTGGAGAGCAGCCTGGCTCTGGCAATTACAAAATTGGAACCTTAAAAAAAAAATAGAGACTAATTCCATCTCTCATAAACTACTGATTTGTATTCCCTGTTCCTCAGACAAACACTTCAGAAGGAAACTGTTAGTTTGAAGATAGATCATAAATTGTACTGTTTCCCTCTTCCTATTGTCAGGATACCGAATGAACTGTCTCTATAGTATCACCATATATTTGAAGAGCACCTATGAGCTGACATTTTGTGTGACTCACTGTCCAGGCTAAGCTATAGCTCAACACCCCATACCTGAGGCAGGGGGTATGGGCTTACATTTTATTGAACAATAGCCTCTCTCAGGGATGTCACTTGGCAGCACTCTCTCCAACAAACTGTGGCAAAATAGCTGCAATCCTGTCTGGTTCAATTAGGTTTTGTTCCAATGAATAGACATGACGTCCATCCTCCCTTCTCTTTCAATTGTTCGGCTCCTCCACCGGTTGTGGCAATATTTCATATTGGACAGGGAAAGGAGGATTCTCCAATACTTGGATTTAATAAAGACTGCCTGGACTGACTATTATAAATGGGCAACATTTTTTCCAGCCCCAAACAGGTGCAGATTTCTACTGCAAAAGCACCATTAATGAACCTACATGATCTGGCAGTTCTGACCATCTCACTCCTTCTTTGAATCCCTCCACTGGCTCTCCCTTTTTCCACCACATTAAATTTAAGATTCTTGCAGTCACCTTTAAGGGCCATCAGAATGCTGCCTCCATAGGTGCTGGAACTAGGGATGCCGCTGCAACCCTTGGCTTGAAGTGGTTTCCATCATATACAGGGTTTACAGTTTGGTTCGATGGCTCTCAGCACCCCCATTCTACAAATTGTTCCAGAACCCTTGGCTGCCTCCCTGTTTATCTGCTCTTGTATCTTATCATATCCCCCTCTGCCAGTGAGGCCAGTCTTGATTGTCCATTTGTCCACATCCCTCCTGATGGATGGAATGCTTTCCCTGAACTAGTCATAAAGCCACTACCCTGTCCTCCTCCTTGTCTCTCCTCAAAACCAACCCTTCGCATGATAACTATAGCCAATTGCCAGTTGGTAAGTGGAAGGTGGGTCATAGCAATTACTGATATATGTTACTTTTTGTTTATATCTTAATGTTTTTTTTAAAAAGTTGAATAACTTCAAACACTTTAATTTGCACATAGCTAATCCGGGTAACTACATGTTCCAACTGTTGTTCCCTTTATACTCTCTCCCCAATGCCCTCTATTTGTTGTGTCTTAGCTTAGAATGTAATTTAAGACCTCTGGGGCAAGAATAGTTTATTAATATATATGTACAGTCACTAGCTAGAGGTCCAGATCCTGATTGGGCAGTCTCAGGACTATAGATAATAATTTTATAATGATCAAGTGTGCACAATCTACCCACTTGAAAATTAGGAACATGGCTCCTTTGTCCAACTGAAAGAACATTAACAATCAGGGAAACTCATGTTCTTCACTAGGCCATTATACACACTCACAATACAACCTATGTCTGTTTCATTGTCTTAATCCTCCAACTCTAAAACGAAGTCCTGCTTGTTTTACTCTTGCATATCAGTCAGTTAATTTCAGTGGGCCTACTTACAGGGTGTAAAGAGGAGAGTGGGGTTTAGTTCTGAGGTTGATTACTCAGGCTTTGCTGAGGTAATATTCCAGGGGAGTTTGGTCTGGGTAAAGACTGAGTAAAAACTGAATAAGAATTTCAGGTTTTATCCTAGTGTGAGTTGAAACTCCTTTTCGGGGGCTAGATTGATCAACTTTGGAGTCAAACTAATTCTCCATAATGCTTGTTGGCCAAACCATGGGAAATAAAGCAGAACGTGAGTAAAGTGCATAAAAATAGCTCAGGGCTGAGGAACAGAATCCTCATGTCTAAAAAGCCAGGGTGCCTCCACAGTTAAGCCACCGCTACTAAAGGTCATGGAGATGAATAGGAGATGAAATCTGATGTTCCCCTTACTTTCCCAAAGCTGTCCATGAATACACTGTCCAGGTCTCAGTCAGCCTATCGTCCTCTCTCCAAAGGAGAGGGTGGAAGTTCTATTTCTTAGGCCTGGTCTACACTACGGGATTAATTCGGATTTAGCAGCGTTAATCCGAATTAACCCTTCACCCGTCCACACTACAGAGCCAGTTAATTCGAATTAAAGGGCCCTTTAAATCGATTTCTGTACTCCACCTCGACGAACGGAGTAGAGCCTAAATCGATTTTGTTAATTCGAATTAGGGTTAGTGTGGACGCACACCACCGAATTACTGTGTTTAAGTTAATGGGGTAGTGTGGCCGCACACCACCGAATTAATGTGGTTTAAAACCGAATTAAGGTGCTTAGTGTGGCCGCGCACAATCGAATTTATACAACCTGTTTCCCAAATTCGAATTATCTAAATTCGGATTAATCCTGTAGTGTAGACATACCCTTAGCCATTTAAACCTAGTCTGGGAAAACACTAGAAGATATTATAGAGAACAATCATGAACTGGGTGACCCAGTAGGTCTTTTCCACCACTGAATTCAAGACAGGGACATTGTGTGAGACAATATCTAGACATTGCCTAATTTTGCACATTAGCACCGGGAAGACTCCATTCTGCATTCCACACCAAACCAAAAAGGCAATGCAATCAACCTTTGGGGCTGGTACTCTCTCCTGTTTTCTCTTAGAAAATCAACATGTGACAGATCCAGTTCAAGCAACAGCATAAATAATGTGGCCCCTATTGGTTGTCCATTCCATCCTGTAAGCTCTATGGGTACTCTGAAGCACTGCTAAGGAATTAACTTCATACTGAATAAGAGTTAGTTCTTAAGTTTGTCAGACTTTGTAATCTCTCTACATTGTTCTTAGCCCAGTCATTGAAAGATGGGCTAAAGCAGATTTACCATCTGTTTTTCTAGTCAAGATAGTAGTGAGGTAATGCTTAGAGGACTGGAATCCAATTCTGGGTTCTATTCCCAGTTCTGCCACTGTGAGTATGTCTACACAATATTTTGGTGTAAGCCTCCCAGCCTTGGTTGATAGACTCATGCTAGCTCTCTAAAAATAGCTGGATAGACAGCATTTTGAAGTTGTGACGCGGGTTCTTAAGCCCACCCTCTTCTTTAGGCTTGAGAGCCTGAGCCCACAACTTCAAAATGCTGTCTATGCAGCATTTTTAGAGCACTAGCACAAGGCCCACTAGTCTGAGTCTGTCATCTCCGGGCTGGGAAGCTCGCTTCAAAATGTAGACATACCCTGAGTGGTTGTTAAACCTATTGGCATTTCAGTCTCCTGTTGGGGATAATACCTCACAACTTTGTTTAAGTAATATTTGTAAAGTGCCTTTGAGATCCTCATATCAATATAAAGAGTGATATAAAAATGCAAAAGTGTCATTACCACCTGCCCTGATCACTGGTAACTTTTGCCCCAAATTCTATATTACTCAATTCTAACAAACTTCCCAAGACTGTAAGTCTCTCCTGGGTTTGTCAATAGCATTTTTAATTAACATTATAATGTTTATCCAAAGGAGAGTTAATTCCTCGGAACTGACATTAGAAACGTCAAATCTTGAAAATGAAGAAGTTATAGAAGGAGACATTAATCACTTTAGAAATACAATTTAGCTTTTCCCCCATAAGTGTCTGGGACTTTAATTATAATGCCATAGGAAAATGGACCATTCATCTGATCCAATATTGCAATTCCCATCTAGACTCATGTCTTAACGTAGCCAGTACACATGTTTCAGAAGAAAGTGCAAGAATTCCATTAATGGACAATTATGAAATAACCAGCTGACAGGAGTATTGTTTCTTAACCCCTCTCAGATAAAGCCTGGCTCATGTCCAGAAACAAGAGGGTTTATACTGCTGATATATTTTTATCCTATCTAATGTAACTGGATGTGTCCATTCTTTTTGAACCCTGTGAAGTTAAGCTCTTAGTGCTAAAGGTATATTATGGCAGTGAGTTCCACAGGTTATTTCTGATTGCTGTAACATTTTAAACACCTATGCAATGTGGATAAATGACTATGGTGCAAGGCAGTGGAGAATTAGGCCCATAACATCAGAAATGTGTTCAATTTTGTATTTGCTGATGTTCAAAGCTACCTGCTGACTAATACCTCTGTATTTCCTGTACACCGACCTTTCCCATGTGCTCCAGTAACTCTAGGTCGGATGGATGGCCAAAGTCTCCTGCAAGGTCTGAACACAGTGGTCAGAGTGGAGCATTCCAGTCACTGAGGCACAGATGAAACAAGCTACCCCTTTACTGTACAGACAATGCATCAGTGTACCAGTTAGTTCAAATCACCCGATAGAATTATCCGATTATTTATGAACAATTGTCTAATTGCTGATTGAAAGAGCACTCCACTGAGTCTCTTCAGTCATGAGGATCTTCAATACCTCAGCTCTGGACCTTAGTTTGACTCTCCTGGCTAGTGTCCCCAAACAGACATGATACAATTGTTCAGTTTAACAGGTCTTTCCCTGAATACGTGACCTTAGTTTCCATTCAGGCCATTCCATCAGGGATTGGGCTTTGACCAGGCCCCTTGCAGCACTAGCAGAGGGGCTATTGCATGGCATCTGTTGGGACAGTGGTTCTCAACAAGAGGTCTGAGGCCCCCTGGGGGGCCACGAGCAGGTTTCAGGGGGACCACCAAGCAGGGCCAGCATAAGACTCGCTGGGGCCCTGAGCAGAAATCCAAAGCCCTGCCGCATGGGGTTGAAGCCCAGGCCCTGAGTCCCGCCACCTGGGGCTGAAGCCGAAGCCGAAGCCTGAGCAATGTAGCTTCATGGGGGCTCCTGTGGCATGAGGTCCCAGGCAATTGCCATGCTTGCTACGCCCTACCACCAGCCCTGGCTTTTATACACAGAAAACCAGTTATTGTGGCACAGGTGGGCTGCAGAGTTTTTATAGCATGTTGGGAGGGCCTCAGAAAGAAAAAGGTTGAGAACCGCTGTGTTGGAAGAATCTTCTGGAGGTCAATGCCATGTGCATCTTTACTGCTCTTCCCCCAACCTCTGAAGCTCCTGTGGCATTATAACTCCAGTAGGAGCTGTGCTTGCACAGGGTCCCCAGTTGCTGATGTCCCTGAATCTTTTTTAAGGGGGAGGGGCTTCACAGCACAGATGGGGGAAAACTGGGTCAGTAAAAGCGTGCTGGCTGATTTCCCTACAGACATGGTGCAGGGACAATGACATGGAGAGAGCCCCTCCCCTCCATTCTCTGAACACAATGAGACGCTTCCACGAGGTCAGGAGGTAAAGGAGGATAATACAAAGGAGGCACTTCCTACTTTCATGCTGCCTTCCTCAGGATCCATCGGGTTTGGTCTCCCTCCCCAAATGATGTGGAAGGGGTGATCTGTCTCTAAGAATGAATGAGTGGCTAGTGTTTGATACATCCTGATGGGTGCAGTATAGGAATCTAAACAGAACAGAAACTGGATTGGGAAGTGTCCATTTCCAGTACCACAACATTCAATTTAAATGGGTATTTGCTTATCTTTGCTGTGTCTTAGTAAATACCTACCTTATCTGCTCATTAAGTCTGAAGGAGAAGGGAGGGCTAGACAATACTGTGGCAAAAAAGCCCGCCGTACAGCTGCTATTAGTGGAGCTGCACTGGTGGTGAATTTCCAGCAAAGAAGCTTGCTAGGGTAGACAAGGCCATGGTGTGGGAGGTTTTGCAAACCTAATTCAACAACTACAGTTAGGGTGACCAGATGTCCCGATAAAATCGGGACTATCCCGATATTTAACCCTTTGTCCCACGTCCCGATCAATGTACGATCGGGATGCCATTTGTCCCAATATTTGGGTAAGGAGGCGAGTGGGAGGGAGGCGCTGACCCCATGGGTGCTCTGGGGCTGGAGCACCCATGGGGAAAAATTGCAGCCAAGCTCCCCCCTCCTCACCTCCTTCTAACCTCTCCCCCCCAGCGCGCTGCGTCCCCGCTCCTCCCCCCCCGAGCGCTTCCCGCCACCTAACAGCTGTTTGGCGGTGCTTAGCGCTTTCCAGGAGGGAGGGGGGAGGAGTAGGGATGTGGTGCGCTCAGGGGAGGAGGTGGAGAAGAGGCAGGACAGGGGCGGGGACTTGGGGAAAGGGGGTGGAATGGGGGTGGGGCGAGGGCGGTGCAGAGGCAGGGGGTGGGCGAGCACCCACCC
>NW_020670115.1:0-1770 GCF_002925995.2 Terrapene triunguis | reverse complement strand
AAAAATCTTCCGACGATCGTGCACGCGGCGCGCGCACACCTAACTGGAATGGATATGAGCAAGCACTCGAAGAAGAACTGTATTTAGTATTATGTGAAGCATGCTTTATCTTAGAGAAATAATGGTTTAGATTTTAAAATAATATATATTGTTCTATTAACACACATTGAATCCCATAGATTTAGTTAACAGTTAATTAAAGCCCCCGATTTAATTCCCCTTTAAGTCTGGGCATCTTTCCATTGGTTTTGGTGGGACCTGGATTGGGTCCCAAAAGAAGGTATGTTTTCAGAGTGAGCTTCAAATGAAGGAAACTGGATTGCTGATGCTATGACTTATGACATTGTGCCTGATATGATCTGGAACAGTTTTAATTAGTTTTAAGGCCTAAAAGATTATTGGTTTATTATTCATTATTTCCCACTGTACATTTTTGTCCTTATATTTGGTATTAAATAGTGGGCCGCGGAGCAGTGCCGTGGCAATCGTTGATGCGGGGATCGGAGACCCACACCGCGTCAGTGCAAACGGTGCCGCGAGGTCACCGATCTTGACCTGGACCTCGAGCGGGACCATGACCTAGCAGTCGAATGCAACCGGAAGTGGGAACGGCTCTGAGAATCGGGACCGCGGGACCAGCGCCGCGAGTCTGACCGGTGCCGTGAGTCAGACCGGTACCCGGGATGGTGCCGGGACTCAGAACGGTGCCGGTACTCCGAGCGGGATGGCGATGCTGGTCTGATGGCTGATAGTCCGAATATTGCTGGTTTGCCCCTGGATGGCACCAGGACTCGGGCCGGGGCCGGTGCTGGGGCCGGAGGCCCCGGAGCTGTCATTTTGATAAGCCCTCTGGCAGCTTCGAAGGTATCCGGCATGGAAGGTAGAGTGATCTGTTCCACTTGCACCGTTCCTTGTGCAGGGCTGGCGTGAAGGGATCTGGGCAAAATGGCCTTGTCCTGCCTAGAGGCTTGGTTGGAGTCTTGCTCGCTCGGGACCAGGACAATTGTTTCGACCCTAACAGGGGGTCCTCCCACCGCTTGCTTCTTGCCAGCCACTGGGGAATGGGAGTGGTGATGAGGCGGGTGTTTTTGGGGCCTGGGAGATCGCCGGTCCCGAGATGAGCAGGGGATCTTCTGCGGTACCGAAGACGGCACCACTGGAGGGGCACTCTGCACCGAGGCGCTCGGGCCCGCGTTTTGGGAAGGCCGCAAGGCAGACTCCATGAGGAGTTGCTTAAGACAAATCTCCCTCTCTTTACGTGTCCGAGGCTTGAATGCCTTACAAATTCTGCACTTGTTCGCTTGATGGCCTTCCCCCAGACACCTGAGACAGGAGTCGTGGGGGTCGCCCATAGGCATGGGCTCATTGCAAGACTTGCAGGGCTTGAAGCCCTGGGACGGCATGCCGCAGAGCCCCAGAGGGCAGTCGTTGATGAGACTGCTCTCAACTGCTAAACTACACTTCACACTATATGAATACTTAACACTAACTAATAATTAACAATTAACCAACAATGAAGATAAGAGAATGCTAGGGATAAGTGGAGCACTTGATAAGACAAGAGACCACTGTTCCAACAACCGTCACAGGCGGTAAGAAGGAACTGAAGGGGGGTTGGGCCGGCAGGGTCGTATATAGAATGCCATATCGGTGCCACTACAGGGGGCTCCCCAGCCGGCCCGACGGGTAGCTGCTAGGGAAAAAGTTTCCAACATCCGTGCATGCGGCATGCACACACACCTAACTGGAAATGATATGAGCAATCACTTG
>NW_020670114.1:0-10654 GCF_002925995.2 Terrapene triunguis | reverse complement strand
TGTAATAGAAATGTTTTTTTACCTTTGTCCTTAATAAAAAAACTAAGTCATTACATACAAGAATGACGATAAAAGAACGTTCTTTATCCAAGCACACCAAAGTTAGGAAATGCCAGATTTACCCTTGCCTGTGCAACCCTCATTCTCTTGCCTGTGCAACCCACATACATTATGATAAAGTCTTCAATTACATTATCACATACTGTGTTATCCACAAGACCCCTGCCTCATTCAGTGCACAGGACAGACAACCAAGGGGGCTGATGGGGATGCTGGTGAGTTCATGTTTTAGGAGTAAGTAAGGCAGGCCTTTCTTTCAGCACTGAGCTTTGGCACAATTTTTCACCTCCTTGCTTTGTTTCTTTGGTTAGCTTTGTTAACTTTGGATCACATGATGCCCAGTCTGAAGAGCTGGGGATATGAGCAATTCTCACAGTGAAAGAGATTTTTTGCTGCTGTATTCATTATTTATGGGTTTTTAGGCTGCCCCGTGAGATTGCAAAGAGAGAAGAGAGAAAATGAAAACTAAAATCAATACCAGTAATAACAGCAGCTTTCTGTAAAAGCTCACGAGACAGGGCCTAAATAGCCCCTCGGTTTTCCCAGAAACATCCTGTCTGGTACTTGCTGATTGGCTATGGATATCCCAGAATGCAACATTCTTTGGCACTTCACATACTATGGGTATGCCGAGTTTGCAATGTCTGCCATTAGTGATGATGCCCCATTGCTATCCGTTCAGATTGCTGCTACAAAGCTCATTCTCCTAGCCTGCGGCTTTGACCATGTCACCCCTCTCTTGGTGTAAGGGACTGTTGGCCCCTTACTAAAACTCAGTGGGGGTGTTTTGGTTGGCTACCTCCCAGTACCAAAAGGAAGGGGAAGGGTCAATGGGAAATCAGGACCCTGGGACTGACAGTCCCCGGGAACAATGTGGAGAGGCCCATGCTCCAGGTCAGCCTGATTGACAGGACGGGCAGGCTAATGAAGGAGTCAGGGGGGTCCCAAATTGCCTGGAACAGAGTGGGGCTGAGGAGAGAGCAGGGGCCCAAGGTGAGCTGGGGAGCAGAGCTACGCCAACCAGAGAGAAGCAGCCCAGAGAGCAGACCTGTGCTGGGAGCAGAGCTGCAGCAACCAGAGCCAGAGGGACCAGTGAAGCAGCTCAGGGAGCTGGAGGCAGAGCAGCAGCAGCAGTGCTGGGGCTGCGGCTGGAGCAGTGTGGAGCTGGGTGCGGTGAGCAGCTGGGGAGAGCAAGGGGGACCCTGGGCAGCGGGCCCAGTGCAGGGAGGCGCCCCCAGCCAAGAGGCTCTGCAGGCCAGACTTGGAGGGGGATTGTAACCCCGACGGGGCAGGGGCGACGCTGGGAAGAAGGGTCCTGCCGCCTAGAGCCTGAGGGCTTGTGGCCACCGCCAGAGCAAGCGTCCGACCCGCAGCATCCCTGCAGCATAGCCAGGGCCTGGGCAGGGGCCTGGGACATGTGAGGAACAGACTGAACTTCCCTGACACTCCAGAGATGCTGGTTGTGACGTCCCCGTGCCACAGAGCAGGGTGACGCGTTTTTTCCTTTAACTGTTCCCATTTTTTCCTTATTTTTTTAAATTGGTTGCTGTTTAATAAATTGTATTTGCTTGAACTTGTAATGAACAGTGGGTCAAGGAAGCGTCCAGAGCGGAGAGAGCCCCCCGAAGTGGGGACACCCTAGCCCCTGCCCTAAGTGACCAAACAAGGCTGGGGGTCGAGCCCCACAGGAATCCTGGGCCGAGCCTTGCTGGGGTTACGAGGACTCTGCCACACAGGAGAGAGGAAGGGGAGCCCTCGAGGTCAGGCAGGCCGCTGGGTAAAGGAAGTGGGAGCGAGGACTCGGATCCTTTCGCTAGCCCATTTCACTGGGGTAGTGTATAAGCCAGGAAAGTTCCCCACAATAGCAGGACCATTCCCCCGCTTACAGTTGCATCCCTCCACTGGCTTGCTCTTCTCTCCTGCACAAATATAAGCTGTTTGTCTACACAAATATAAGCTGCTTGTCTGCACAAATATAAACTGCTCTCAAGGCTCTTCACAGTAAAGCCCCACCCTACCTATCATCTCTCATTCACCATCAAGATCTCAACTCCCATCGCCAATCGTCCTGGGATGCCAGCCTCCGTCGCTCACTTGTTAAATTTTCAAACAAGCCCCTGCATGCTTTCTCCCATGCTGCCTCTCACACCAGGGAGAAGCATCCCCAAAACTAACTTATCAGCCTCCTTCAAACCCCCTTTCAAACTCGGCTTTGCTGTGTTGTCTACAGAAAACTTGACAGTGCTTAAGCGGTTAGGGTGCTGATACCACCTTATACTCCCCAGTCTGTCTGCATCCATCTGTTGTCTCTTGACTTATAGACTGTAAATTCCTTGGGACAGGGACTGTATGTTTGCTCTGGGTTTGTAAAGAGCCTAGCGCAACAGATCCGTGAGTGGGGCTCAGAGGCACTACAGTAACACAAATAACAACTACTACTTTCTGGGATGACTCTAGTGCTAAGAGGATCTCAGAGAGGAACAAAAATTAAAATTAAGTTAAAACTTATTTCAGTGCCTAACGTGTCACCCTTCCTTCTTCCACAGGCTGCGATTCCCTCACCACCAAGGGGTGCAGGGCTCAAGGGGCAGGTTACAATGACTCTGCTACAAACCCTAACTTTAGTCTCCTTCCCCAGCGCTCAGACACACTCCCAGCAGGTGGCAGCCCTGGGGAGGGCTAGCAGCCAGAGCAGAGCTGGCCATGTGATGGCTGATTTTACCTGGGGAACTGGAGGGCTAACTCAGCCAGGCTGGGGGAGGGAGGTTCCCCAACAAAACTCTACAAACTGGGAGTCACCTTGAAGCGGGAAAGGGTCAAGCTGAGGGATGTTGCTTCCAGGTCCCCAGAGGCCAGTTCTCAGGGGGACCCTGCATGCAGGCCTGGGACATACCAGCCCCCACTACCCCTAAAATGGCTTCTCCCCTCTCCAATGCTCCCCGGGGCAGGCATTTCACTTCCTATTGGCCAGGCTAGCTCTTCTTCCCAGGCTTTTCCCTGTCTGTCATATGACTCTACCCCCGCCCCTTTCTCTCAGACAGTGCCCCTCCTCTGAGCAGGCATGCTGGCAGCCATCCGGGCACCTCTCCTCTCTCCCTCTGCGTTGCCTAGCAGACTCTGAGTCTGCTCTTGGCCCTGCTTCCTCCCAGGGACAGCGCCCCTCCCTGAGTTATACGCACACAGAGCCCCTGGCGGGTTACAAGTACAACTAGATCATTTCTACCACTGTCTTTGTGCTCGCCTGTCTATTTGTCTGTCTGCACCTCTTGTCTCTTGTCTTAGGGCAGGTGCACACTGTGCTGGGCCACTGTAGCGCCTAAGTGAAAGCGCTCCTATGCCGACGGAGAGCTTCTCTCATCGGCATAATTAATCCACCTCCCCGAGAGGCAGTCGCTCTGTTGGCAGGAGAAACTCTGCTGTCGAGCTAGTGCTGTCCGCATGGGGGTTAGTTCAGTATAACTACATCACTTGGGGGGAGTGTAATTTTCACAACCCTAAGCACTGTCATTATCCTGATATAGGTCTGTGCTGTAGCCCTGGCCTTACACTTAGGCTAGGTCTACACTACAGCGGGGGGTCGACCTAAGATACGCAACTTCAGCTACGTGAATACCGTAACTAAAGTTGCGTATTTTAGGTCGACTTACCTGGCTGTGAGGATGGGGGCAAGTCGACCGCTGCCGCGCCGCCGTCGACTCCGCTGCCGCCTCTTGCCGCGGTGGATTTCCGGAGTCGACGGCAGAGCGATCAGGGATCGATTTTATCGCGTCTTCACTAGACGCGATAAGTCGATCCCCAATAGATCGATTGCTACCCGCCGATCCGGCAGGTAGTGAAGACGTGCCCTTAGATGATAAGATCTTCAGGGCAGGGACGGTCTCTTTGTTCTGTGCCTGTACCACACCTAGCACAATGGAGTGCTGGTCCACGACTGGGTTCTGTGGGTGCTACCACAATACAAATCGTAACTACTAATGATGGCTGAAAGGGGCTAATGCTGCCATCAGGTGGGTCGAGGATCTAAGACAATCACTGACCTTGTTAAAGCCAGTGGGTGCCAAGCACCCTCCTTCAGGATCAACAGAAGGCACAATTCTGCAGCTGCAGACTTAGGCCTTGGCTACACTTGCGAGTTACAGCGCTGTAAAGGCACCCCCAGCGCTGTAACTCACTCCCCGTCCACACTGGCAAGGCATTTGCAGCGCTGTATCTCCATGGTTGCAGCGCTGCATGTACTCCACCTCTCCGAGAGGAATAGCAAGTATTGCGCTGCCGCTGTAGCACTGCGGCGCCAGTGTGGCCGCCCAATGCGCTGTGAATGGCCTCCAGAATTATTCGGCAGTATCCCACAATGCCTGTTCTAGCCACTATGGTCATCAGTTCAAACTCTACTGCCCTGGCCTCAGGTAACCAACCATGTGACCGACCTTTACATTCCCCGGGAATTTTAAAAATCCCCTTCCTGTTTGCTCAGCCCAGCGTGGCATGGAGTGCTATCAGCGAATCTTTCCAGGTGACCATGCCTCCATGCGCCAAGCGAGCCTCAGCATGGAGCAATGGCGAGTTGCTGGACCTCATCAGTGTTTGGGGGGAGGAAGCTGTACAGTCCCAGCTGCGCTCCAGCTGTAGGAATTACGATACCTTCGGGAAGGTATCAAAGGACATGATGGAAAGGGGCCATGACCGGGATGCCCTGCAGTGCAGGATTAAAGTGAAGGAGCTGCGGAGTGCTTACCGCAAAGCCCGCGACGCAAACGGCCGCTCGGGTGCTCCCCCCGCGACCTGCCGATTCTACAAAGAGCTGGATGCGATACTTGGGGTTAACCCCACCTCCACTCCGAGCATCACCATGGACACTTCAGAGCCGGTGTGGGGGGGGGAGGAGGAGGAGGAGGAAAACGGGAGTGATGGTGGTGGGCCAGATGGAGACACCCCGGAATCCCTGGAGCCATGCAGCCAGGAGCTCTTCTCGAGCCAGGAGGAAGGTAGCCAGTCGCAGCGGCCGGTACTTGGTGGAGGACAAACAGAAGAGCAGGTTCCCGGTAAGCGGTTTTTTTTTTCGGGAAGGAATTTTTTCGGTGCGGGCTCTTTGGGAGAGGAGGGTTAGGCATGCATGCCTAGATGCGGAATAGTGCATTGATGTGGTTTATCACATCGCGGTAATCGGCCTTGGTAATCTCCTCGAATGTCTCATCCAGAACGTGTGCAATGCGCTTGCGCAGGTTTATTGGGAGAGCCACCGTGGTCTTTGTCCCAGCCAGGCTAACGTGTCCGCGCCACTGTGCTGCGAGGGGCGGGGGGACCATTGCTGCACACAGGCAAGCTGCATATGGGCCAGGGCGGAAGCCGCATTGCAGTAGAAGACCCTCCCTTGCTTCCCAGGTCACCCTCAGCAGTGAGATATCGTCCAGGACGAACTCCTGTGGAAAATGTTGGGACAGTGTTCAGTGTAGGTGCCCCCTGAAGCTGTTGGCTCTCCCCAAGGCACAGAAACCCAGAGGACAGTGCAGCCCTGAAACAATCAGTCCCCCTTACTCACCATTTTGAGGCTCCCGTGGGATATGTGTGCTCTGTTTCGGACGGGAAAATTATGCTATTGTGTAGACCCTGTGTGTTTTCTACTCCTTAAGTGCCGGGGGGAATCATTACTCTGTCTGGTATAAACAATGCTGCCTCTGTTAAATGTTGCATTTTGCCTATACAGCTGCATCAATCTTGAGACCTCAGCCGTCCCTCTTATCGCCTGCTCAGAGACTGCAAAGACTCAGGAAGAGACCGCGAAAAAGCAAAGAAGACATGCTGCAAGAAGTGATGCGGCAATCTATTAAAGAGAATGAGAAAGCACAGAACTGGAGGGAGAGAGAAAGCAGGATCCGCCAGGAAAACGCAGCGCACCGGTGGCAAAGCACCGTGCACTGGCAGCAAAGCACTGATAGGCTCATAAGCATCCTGGAGCGCCAAGCAGATGCTATCCAGGAGCTCGTAGCCATGCAGAAAGAGGAGCAGTACCGCAAACGCCACCCCCCCTACAGCCCTTGTCCCAAAACTCTTTCCATTGTGCCCCACTGTCACCTCCAACCCGCTTTCCCCAACTTCCGTGTTCTTCACGCCACCCGCTGCCTCCAACACCAGTATCTTCACCACCCAGCCCTGAAAACCACGACCCTTACCCGCTGCACTCAACCCCCATCACCATGCAGTATAGCTGTCCTGAAGTGCAGCACTCACTGCACAGCACACCAGACAGGACATATGCGAATCTGTGATTGTACTGTTCCCCACTCCACCCCCTTGTTTCTTTTCAATAAATAATTTTTTTTTCTTTTCAATAAATGGATTCTTTGGCTTTGAAAACATTCTTTATTATTGCATAAAGTAAAAGACTCCTTAGCCCAGGAAATAAACAGGCACTGCAAGTCTGCTTGTCTGCTAAGCAGACACTGATTCCTAAAGATTGGAACTACTGCACTTCACTCCCGTGCAGGGGCACCAGATATCAATGCTGGTTTTCAGCCTCAAATTGCTCCCTCAAGGCATCCCTAATCCTTGCAGCTCCGCGCTGGGCCCCTGTAATAGCCCTGCTCTCTGGCTGTGCAAATTCAGCCTCCAGGTGTTGAACCTCGGAGGTCCATGCCTGAGTGAAGCTTTCACCCTTCCCTTCACAAATATTATGGAGGGCACAGCACGCAGATATAACCGTGGGGATGCTGTTTTCGGCCAAGTCCAGCTTCCCATACAGAGATCGCCAGCGGCCCTTTAAACGGCCAAAGGCACACTCCACAGTCATTCGGCACCGGCTCAGCCTGTAGTTGAAACGTTCCTTGCTGCTGTCAAGGCTCCCTGTGTAGGGTTCCATGAGCCACGGCATTAACGGGTAAGCGGGATCTCCAAGGATCACAATGGGCATTTCAACTTCCCCTACCGTGATCTTCTGCTCTGGGAAAAAAGTCCCGGCCTGCATCTTCCTGAACAGCCAAGTGTTCCGAAAGATGCGTGCGTCATGCACCTTTCCGGGCCAGTCTGTGTTAATGTCAATGAAACGCCCACGGTGATCCACAAGCGCCTGGAGAACCACAGAGAAATACCCCTTCCGATTAACGTACTCGGATCCTAGGTGCGGTGGTGCCAGAATAGGAATGTGCATCCCATCTATTGCCCCTCCACAGTTAGGGAAACCCATTTGTGCAAAGCCATCCACTATTTCCTGCATGTTACCCAGAGTCACGGTTCTTCTGAGTAGGATGTGATTAATGGCCTTGCAAACTTGCATCAACACGATTCCAACCGTCGACTTTCCCACTCCAAACTGGTTTGCGACCGACCGGTAGCTGTCTGGAGTTGCCAGCTTCCAGATTGCAATAGCCACCCGCTTCTCCACTGGCAGGGCAGCTCTCAATCTCGTGTCCTTGCGCCACAGGGTGGGGGCAAGCTCCTCACACAGTCCCATGAAAGTGGCTTTTCTCATCCGAAAGTTCTGCAGCCATTGCTCGTCATCCCAGACTTCCATGACGATGTGATCCCACCACTTGGTGCTTGTTTCCCAAGCCCAAAAGCGGCGTTCCACAGTGCTGAGCATGTCCGTGAATGCCACAAGCAATTTCGTGTCGTAAGCGTTACGTGGCTCGATAGCATCGTCGGACTCCTCACCCTCACTCTCACTGTCACTTTGGATCTTAAGGAATAGTTCGACAGCCAAACGTGACGTGCTGGCGAGACTCGTCAGCATACGCCTCAGCAGTTCGGATTCCATTTCCCGCAGACAGATCGCGCTGCACAGAAACCGTTGAAAGATGGCACCAAAGGTGGACGGAAACAAAGGAATTTCTGGGATGCAAAGCGATGCATCACGGGGCGTTGGGACAGGACCCAGAATCCCCCGCACCCACGCCCCCTTCCCACAACCCACGGCGCCAGAATGGGAAAAGCTCTGTGGGATAGCTGCCCATAATGCACCGCTCCCAATAGCGCTGCAATTGCCACAAATGTGGCCACGACAGTGTGCTGGGCAGCTGTCAGTGTGGACAGACTACAGCGCTTTCCCTACTCAGCTGCACGAAGTCAGGTTTAACTCACAGCGCTGTACATCTGCAAGTGTAGCCAAGGCCTTAAGGCTTCTGCCTACAGCAATAGGTCTCGTGGCAAGCTAGAGCTAACCCAGGTAGATTAACCAGGGTTTCCCTGGTTGCCAGCACAGGGACTAGGCTGTGTTCGCTGGCAGGAGAAAGCCAACAGGAGTCGTGAGTGTGACCCTGAGAGGAAGCAGAGACAGAGCACGGGGCTCCCTGAAGTGTCAGCCTTGGGGATTTCTGAGCAAGGAACCTGCCTACCGCTTGCTTCTCCTGTGTTCAGGGAAATGGGACTTTGTGGACACTCTTTGTGAATAAACAAGATCACACCAAGAATATACATAAATCGTGGAAATACTTCCAAGATGTTTGAGTGAATTTTTCCATGCCATAATACAGCAGCAGTACTTCAGTAAGAAAGAATGGGCTACCTGGTACCCACAGCGGTAACAGTCGGCAGCCTCTGCATTACTGGGAGTATCGATGCTGGTCACTGAAGTGAGGACACCTAACATATTGCTTTAAATAAAACTACACGCTTTAATACCTTCAAGATCGTTTTACTGATGCAAAGAAGAATTAGCCATCACATTCAAAGGGGCAATGGTCATGCATTGATTTAGTTTCCTATTGCTTTCTTGTTAAGGCTGTATCCATTCTCATGCACTGTAATCAGAATGATCATTTATATTACCATAGCACCTAGATGCTCCAATGGAGATCAGCACCGCATTATGCTAGGCGCTGTACAGACACACCGTGAGAGAGTGTCTCTAGCCCAAAGAGCTTACAGCCTAAGTGGACAAGGAGGGGAGGGGAAACACAGAGATTTGCCAAGGTCTCACCACAGGTCTGTGGAAGAACCAGGACTAGAACCCAGGTTTCCTGATTTTTACTCCAGTGTCTTAGCCACTACAGCGATATCAGCTCACCCTGGTCCCTGTCATTCTCACCTCTGATAGCTGCTCCCAGTGGATGGATGGGCATTGCCGGATGTTCTGCCAAATCCACCTAGACTGAGTATCCACCACTTAAGACTGGGGAGAATAATGTACAGCCTAATACTGACCGATAGCTCTTCTTGCTATTCGGCCTCAATGCTCCATTTCTTAGTTTCATCTCATTACTTCTAGTTACAGCCCTGGGTGTTGCACTAATTCCTCCTTCTCCTTGCTGGTTACACACATCACAGATTTGTAGTCTGTTGTGTCCTCCTTCCGTTCCGGCTTAGCCGAGCTGTACATATTTACCCCTTCTAAGAACGCTTCGTATATTCGTCCCTCCAGGACTCAGATTATTTTTCTTGTTCTTCTCTGAACTCCCTCCAGTTTGTCACTATCTTGGGGCTAATAAGGACCCACAGCTGAATGCAGCGTTACAGATGTGGCTCTATCAGAGTAATAGAGGGGGATCGTTACTTCCCTGCTCTGGGATGCCATTGGATGTAGCCCAGATCTCACTGGCCTTTGTTTTGCTTGCATCCATATTACATGGCCAACCCACGTCCATACTTTGCTGCCCATCATTACTATTAATAATAATTTGTATTATGGTGTAACAGTAGCACCGAAGGGCCCACGCTGGAGCCAGTCTCGCTGCGTTAGGCACTGTACAAACACATCGATTCACTGGTTTTAAGGCCAGAAGGGACCATGATGATCATCTAGTCCAGTGGTTCCCAAACTGGGGTTCGAGAACCCCTCGGGGTTCACAAAATGTTACAGGGGGTTCTCGGGGAAAAAATCTCTAATGGCGGACAGAGCTGTCCCTAGGGACCCCGGGCAGCATGGGGCCAGCAGCCCGAAGCCCCTGGACTTCCAAGAGCTAAGAGGATCAAAGCAAGCGTATCTATCACACTGAGGAGATTTAAACTTCAAGACTCCTTATAAGAAATGGAAAGGGAGGTGGATATTTTTTGCTGTTTTTAAAATTAAATAGGCCGCTAGTATTGTTTTTAAAATTATTATGAGGAACAAGTTTAAGCTTTGTTGTAACGTGCATTGTTTACCTGGACTGCTCAAGACCTGAATGCTTGTGTAGGAGGAACTCTTTGAGTTGGCTTCTTAAATACCTTCATGCTGTTTCACATCTGATACTCTTTGATGAAACATAGGAGCCTTGTCTTATAACAGGCTTATTCAAAGTGATACAAGCTACGAAAGTGAGATCTTGGAAGAGTGTTGCCATTTTCATAATGTAATAAAAATACTGTAATGATAAATAAGAACATAAGAACGGCCCTACTGGGTCAGACCAAGGGTCCATCTAGCCCAGTATCCTGTCTTCCGACAGTGGCCAGTGCCAGGTGCCCCAGAGGGAATGAACAGAACAGGTAATCATCAAGCGATCCATCCCCTTTCGCTCATTCCCAGCTTCTGGCAACAGAGGCCAGGGACACTTAATAATAATTAGTGTGTAATAAGCAACAGAGGGTCCTGTGGCACCTTTGAGACTAACAGAAGTATTGGGAGCATAAGCTTTCGTGGGTAAGAACCTCACTTCTTCAGATGCAAGTAATGGAAATCACT
>NW_020670113.1:0-3485 GCF_002925995.2 Terrapene triunguis | reverse complement strand
AGTCATTTTAATGTCACTGAGTTGTTGCCCAAAACAGATTGATTATGTTTGGCATGGTAAGACTGATTCTTTAAAGCATCCTAAAGCAATGGCAGCTGGAGTAATTTCTGTGGACATTTGAGGAGTCCAAATGACAGAGAATGGCTGAGATAAATGGAAGAAAAATCAGGAGAAGACTAGAAGTATAAAACACATGAATGGTTACACTTAACAGAAAAATGTTTTTTGAGTGCTGTTAGATATGGGGACCTGGGAGATCTGGACTGAGTTCCCTGCTTTGCCACAACCTTCCTGTGACCTGGGCCAAGTCATTTATTCTCTTTGTGCCTCAGTTTTCCATATGTAAATGGGGATATGTAAATGTCCTCATAGGGATAGTGTGAGGATAAATATAAACATTGTAAGGTGCTCAGATTCTATGATAATGGGTGCCATCTGAGAACCTAAGATATGTAAATAAATGTGCAGAAGACATTGGGAATAGCACAGGGCCAATGAGGATGGAGACAGATGTCTGGGCTTGTGATAGGGTTTGTAGAACCTGTTTCCTCCCCATACTCGCTTCTATGAGGTGTGTCATGCCACCTGTTGGCCAATCCCAGAGTTTGTTAGAAATGCCAGGATTGATCCTTGGGAGCCCCTTTTGTTGACAGGCACCATGAAGCTGCCCAGGGAGGATGGTATGTCCTCCTACCCCCACCCCACAATCGGGGCCAGTGGGGAACTCCAACATCTTATTTTTCTATTGCTGTGAGGATTTTGTATTTTAATGTAGTAACTAAATAATGAATGTCACATCTGACGACTTGTGGCTACACATAGTATAGCGTCACCGTAATGCTGTAGCAGTTGCTTCTTGTAGAAAGTTTGAATGGGGTACAGGCAAAGTCCCTATACTGAAGCAAAAAGGAATAACCAGTTTTCACTGGCTAATCTTTGTCTCTGAATGAGGAAGTACCACTTACCAATTAATGGTGTTTGTTATATTTACTTACTGCAGCATAGTGTCATTTTACACCTACTCAGACTGTTTTCTTTAAAATGGCTTCTTACTCAAGATAGCTGCTTACTAGGGATGATGGGATGCGGGAGTGGGTTACATGCATGTGGAAGAGGGAGAGGATGAAGTAGTGCTTCAAAAAGAAATAAGTTTGACAGCCCCACAGTCCAATTTGAACCATCCTGATGTCTGGAGTCCTGGCTTACAGGTAGCACATCAGTTCTGAGCTGAATACATGTGGGTAAGAATTGTCCAGGACCTCTTGGGAGGAGGGCCCTGGTACTCATGCACAGAAAAAGCATATGGTCACCTTTCCTTTGAAATATCATCTAAATTATACTGCACGTTGCTGTTGTGGTCTGCTTCCAAATATAGCTCTGTAACATCACTGCACAAAATGAAAACTGGTACCAGGCAGTATTATCCTACCAAAAGAATTTGGGAGAAGCTCAGATCCCATAAAATAACAAGCTATTAGGTGTTTCCTTGTTTTAAAAATAGCTACATGTCAAGTGAATGAGCAATCCTGTAATATATCTTACACCCAGTGCTAATGAGGGGGCTCACTTTCTGATTCTACAGGATCAAGGAGCTACAACAGGAAGTCAGTTGCTCCTAGAAAACGCTACATGTGGTCCCTGGACCACTGTCTGCTTTGAGGGGAGCAGAGTTTTTAAAGGTATCTAGGTGCCCAACTTCCACTGAAATCACTGGGCAGGTGCCTAAATACCTTTAAAAATCTGGCCCTAAGTGCTTTGCTGTATTGGATCCAGAGTGCTTAGAACCTTGCAGGATCAAGCTCATTGGGCAGATGTAGGCACGATTACCCGAAGTGCTCCATGCCTAACCCAGAAACGGGGGACAGACCCAGTGTGCTGCCTGGATAATGGGCAGCCCTTGCACATCATCATGGAATGATGCATGTTAGTTCGACCTAGCATCCACTAGGCAGTCACAGGTCATTTTCTTCCAGATGCTCTTCATAGTATGCAATCCCGATGGTGCAGAGTGGAGCCGCTTTGCTTTATGCCCTTTCAGTATTATTATTTTTTAAGCACCAGAAGAGCCTTCCTTACTTCAGGTTTTTATTCATGTTTAGGAAAGAAGCAAATGATTGCAATTCATTTCACACTGACCATGTCTCCGTTTTCTGTGCCCAGGTCCACCTTTCTCCTAGCATGCCAGGCCTGCTGTGCATATCCGAGCAAAACTCAGTGCTCAACGGGAGCCCTGCAGTACTTTGTACTTTGCACTGCTTGGAACTGTGCCTGGGTGAAATTCTGTGGCTGTGTTATGCAGGTCAGACTAGATGATCAGAATGACCCTTTTTGGCCTTAAAAATCTATGAATTGATGAGAGAGTTGCTCATGAGGAACCACATGACAGGTGGAATAAATAGACTCCCTCCAGGGGACATAGATTACTAAAGGGTTTCAATTCTCCTTCACATTCTTCATTGGGAGTGACTTAGAAATGAGACCTTGAACCTGCAGTAAGGGATGATAAATTCCTGCAGCCCGTGCATTAAAAATGTGCAGGTAAAGAGGAGGCTATAAAAATTGTAGAGAGGTTGCCCTGATTTGTGGTTGGATATTGAACTTTTTTTTTTTTTTTAACCTGTTTTAATTATATTATCAACCTGACTTGCCCATCACTTCCTACCATGCTTTGTAAAGCAACTGCTATTGGGAATAGTGAGACTGTAACATTTCCATCAGTTGCAATCCAGTTTCTATCAACCACTCCAAGAGCCTGGGAGCTCAGCAGTTTGGAAACTTGAGTTTAAAAACAATAGGGTGCTTGAGATCAATCCTGGGGGATAACAGTTCAATGGATTAGCACTTTAGGCTTTTGCTTCTGAGGATTAAGATTCAAATTGTGATTTAGGTAACATGTTTGGGAGTTTCATGCTTGTCTCAATTTATGCACATAAGAGAATCATGCTATGATTAGTGACCTCCATTTTAAAAAACTAAAGGATTCAAAATCAATGCAACACGTGATATGCTTTTCTAAAAGACAGGGAGTCTGATTCTCATTTACACTAAGGCCTCTTTTTTCACCTCTCTGGCAATTTAAAGGAACCATCAGATTGATGTAGAGGAGCCTTAGTGTAAACAAGAATCAAGCCAGTGATTTAGTTTAGCCATAAATCACTGAGTTCAATTTTGTTCACTTAACTAGTATAGAAGAATAATTCCCTTCACTGCAAGAATTTCTGGGTGAATTCTCCAGCCTACGTTATGCAGGAGATCAGACTGGTTGCTTGCAATGGATTATTCTGACCTTAAAAAAATCTATGAATTATGATAGTAAGGGTGTGACTGATCACGATTGGTAGACTAGTGTCAGAAATACTTATAGCGTATAACCTTTATGTCTGGCTCAAACCAGTATTTTACCAGGTTTCAGAGTAGCAGCCGTGTTAGTCTGTATCCGCAAAAAGAACAGGAGTACTTGTGGCACCTTAGAGACTAACAAATTT
>NW_020670112.1:0-1326 GCF_002925995.2 Terrapene triunguis | reverse complement strand
TCATATATTGTTTAAAATATACTGTAGTCCACCTCCTTTTCAACCCAATGCATTTCACTGTCTGCTCCTTGCCCCTTATCCTTTGTGGATCTAATGGACTTACTTATAAAACACATCTTGCTGGATCAAAAAACTTTCCTTCTTCAAGAAAGTACTTCTCTTTACAACTACAAACAATATACCATTTGCTACCTCTGAGACTCATGCATACACATATCAATATATAATGGGAGCACTTGTGGGTTTTTTTCAGCAGGCTGTGTCTCAAAGGGACAGCTAAATTATGAAAATTGTGTTTTCCTTACCCATTATAACTTTATTGCTTCTCTGGGAAAAGCAGCAAAATCCTGCCTATTACTTTCCGGAATAAAGCAGTGTGCTGACTCTGATGTCTGCATGTGTGTGTGACCAGATCAGTCTTTCTCAATGCTTTCCTGATTCCATTTTCATAACTGTTGTATTCCAGTGCAGCTACATTGATTTCAGTTGTGACTGGTCCTGAATTACAACTGAGCAAATGAGAGGAGAATCTGGTTTAAAGTGGTTACTTCACAACCACTAAAATAACTAGTCTGAGCCATAAACTGGTCGTAATTTCATCAAATGATAAGTAATAGCTTACATTTATATAGAGCCTTTCAATGGAAAGTTCTAGGGCTAGACATAAATATAGGACTTTCTTCACCAGCAAAGTGCTGAATTTCTAGCTTCAAAATGAAATATGGCATCTGTTTAATATCACACACAAACACTACAGAATGATTTAGGGAAGGAGGTGAACAGAATACAATCTACAATTTAAGCTATTGGGGAAATTCAGATAGGCAGAGTATGACTTCCCAAACAGGAATTTGACCATCAGCCTGAGGTTAACACCCCTCCACTTATGAGAGGTACCTTGGCATTGTATTGGTTGCAAGGACTCATGAACATGGTTCTAAATTAACCTTCAGTGTAGAGCACTGTAACATTATACCAGAACATTGATTCAGTACTGGCTCATGGAGAGGAAAGCCACCTTTCAAAGAACTTGTTTCCATGGTTTGTCATTGTTTGTCCTTGAACTTCTCTCTTGGTCTGTATCTATCTATTGCCTTAAAACTAGATTGTAAGTTCTTTGGGGCAGGGACTGTCTTTTTGTTCTGTATTTCTACAGTGCCTAGCACATTGGGGGCAACAACTTCATGAAGGATTTTTTGGCTTGTTTTTACCCACAGGTCTCCTATCAAGGTATTGGCCAGGCACAGTTTTGATTAATTTGTGAATAGAGGTGGTTGATTTTTTTCAAATTTTATTCCCTTGTCACTTATTAGTGCAAATGGTACC
>NW_020670111.1:0-1059 GCF_002925995.2 Terrapene triunguis | reverse complement strand
GTGATTCCGCCAACTGCTTTGAGCTAGAAGCCAGAAGACCCCTTGTTTCTATTGTGAACTGAGAGGTGGTAAGGGGAGTCATTGCTAATAGTCTGCTATGGCCTTGTGGCTATAGCAGGGCATGGTTGGAAGCCTGTGGTGGGTAAATCGTTTGGCTAGTTAGAGCAATACTGAATGTCCATGGATCTCTCTGATGGTGCTGGCTTTGCTAATGGGCTCTGACCACCTTTCCTCATTTGCTCCTCAGATATAGCTGGCACCTCTGACTTTATACCTGCAATAGTTTGATGTCACATTCCCTGTTGGAAACTCACTGGCTGACTGACCCTGTAAGAAGAGTTGGGCTCAGCCTTGCCTGTGATGTAGCAGTTATCCCCCAGCTGAGCCTGATCTGGTGGCTTAATTACCATTAGTGACCCGAGCTGTGACAGGGTGAGAGATGATTACCTAGAGAAGGGAGTCTGTTCCTTCTCCCCCTGTCCCTGCCCAGGAAGGGCCTGGTGAAAACAGGGAGTCCCTGAGAGAAGTTGCTGGAATCCCTAGTGAGGGGAGGCAGTGGGCAAACCTGCTGCGACGAAGCAGCATAGAAGAATTCTGCAGGGCCAGGGAGTAAGGCAAAGCGCTTCCATGTGGCCCAGGAGGGCAGAGGAATTACTGGTTTGGGTATGTATTTGGCTCTTCAATTGCCCTCTTGTTACTCCTGAAGGGGTCTGAGCTGGAAAAGTCATGTGGCTGGAGGGTGAGGCCATGGGAGGCCTAGCCGGAGACAGGCCATTGCAGGGCTAAGGGGGTGCTGTGGTGGCAAGTGGAACCCTCCACAGAAACATAATAGCTCTGCAGCAAACTAATCATTAGGAGACAATAAGAGTAAGGTGTTTGCAGCTGCTGCTCCCAGGTGCTCCCTGGGCCACATGGACATTCAGTATTGCTCTAACTAGCCAAACGATTTACCCACCACAGGCTTCCAACCATGCCCTGCTATAGCCACAAGGCCATAGCAGACTATTAGCAATGACTCCCCTTACCACCTCTCAGTTCACAATAGGAACAAGGGGTCTT
>NW_020670110.1:0-2795 GCF_002925995.2 Terrapene triunguis | reverse complement strand
CATAGAGCGAGGGGAAGAGCTGTGTGTCCAGGGTCCCACAGAAGATGGAGACATCCTGAGAGGCACCCACCCAGGTGAGGAAGAAGTTAAAGTGATGTGCAGGGAAGGAATGAGTAGCTTGAAGACAGCTGAAATCCTGATACATTGTGGCCAAAGTGACAATACATCCCAGAATGTTAGTCTTTTAGTCCAATGTTGTTAGGCTTTTTTGCAACAGTATCACATTGTCGGCTCTCATTCAATTCATGATCCACCGTAACCACCACATTCTTTTCTGCTGTACTGCTGCCAAGCCAATTATTCCCCATTTTCTAGTTGTGCATCTGATATTTTCTTCCTAAGCGAACTACTTTTGTACTTGTGTTTCTTGAATTTCATCTTGTTGATTTCGGACCAGTTCTCCACATTGTAAAGATCATTTTGAATTCTAATCCCGTCCACCAGAGTGTTTGTACCCCCACCCTGGCTGTCTGAATCCTTGACCGAGCAGCACTTAGGAATCTCCCCTCCCAGTTCAGGCCCAGTTTTGTAGGGACCCAACATTGTCCCATTGCTTTTGTGGGCTCTCAGTTGACATTAATAAGGGATTTCCTTATTACTCCCCAGGACTGCTTGGGAGGCAACATCATGTTGTGGGAGTGAGGAGACCTGGACTCTATTCCTCATTCTGCCAATGAGCTGCTGGTTGAGCTTGGACAATATTGTATTAATTCATATAGACTACACGGGCCCAGAGACACAAAGGCATTAACATGACACTGTCATGCCCCAATATTAAAGAGTGTTAAATAAGGTTGGGGGTTTGGAATTCAGAGACTGTAGCCTGCTTAGTACCATGCAAACACCATGACATATTCTTTCTAACCTTTTATTAAAGATATAGAAAAAGAAGGAAAAGAGTCAAGACATCTGAAATGTCAACTATTAAGTGTGACTTTTATTTTAACAACATCCCTTGTTTCCTTGCCCTTTAGCTGGAGAGAGTCTTTAGACAAAAGGCCTCTGTTTGAAAGTCTTTTAGATGGTATTGAAGATGGTAATAACTGTCCTTCCGGGGGAAAGAGAAGCAGTTAGTTGAAATGGGCTGGAGCTGTTGTTGATGTTAAAATCTGAGCCTGTTTTTTAGAAGACAAAACAAGACAAACCCACACAAGAGGGAAGAGAAAAGAACAGCAAAGATAGAAGATGCGGCTTCGGTCTCTGGCTGACTCTTACTTGCAGCCTTGCAAGGGAGAAACACAGGCCTGGCACGTGGTCTGATCAGACCTATCTAGCAAATGTGTACCAGCGTTAGGCTGTTCTGGGCAGTGCTTTTGGCTGCTTCTTTGATCGCAGGCTTACAGCAATGTTGCAAACTATGGCAGTTTTGGCCACCTAAGCCAGACTCTTATTTAATATAAAGCAAAGGGAGAAGAATAGGAAAGAGAAGAAATAAGTTGGGGAAGGAAAAGAACTCATGGTGCTTGGCTGGGGGGCAGGGGGGAGGAGAGAAGGGGACTACGTCTCACATTCCAGGTGATTTTGGGGCGTTAGCCAGAACTGGAAACGGTGGTAATATCCTCCGGCTCCCTCTCTCTGGTCCAGTCTTGTTAGGACATCTCTTAGGATAAGGATGAAGATGATCTGAGGTCCCAAAAGAGGTTCAGGGTGGCAACATCATGGTATCGCTCGCTGCAGCAGTTGTTGGCACACACCTGCTGTTGCTGTTTTTTCAGTCATCAAGGGTTGCATTCAGTCCCGGTCTTTTACTCCCCCCTGAAAGTGTTTTCTTTTGAAAAACCCCAAAAGGAAGTAATAGGCAAACTAGCCCAGCCCCTCACTGGGTTTTCCTCCAGTTAGGCCTAAATTATAACTTATTCAGTTTGGTTCGTTAATGTCCAGTTCCGCATTTCTCTTGTTTACAGCCATCATTTTAACACTGTTCTTGAATTGCATTATAGGCCTTTTTTATTTGGACTAATTCCGTCATCTTGTATATATTTTGCACCTTTTCCCATTGACATTTATTGTTGTAGGATATTGTAACACTTCTAAACTTTCTCACAGTTTTTATAATTATACTGCTAATTAGGGTAATTTTGTGGGCCCAATTATTACAACAGCAAGTTACTCCTTTGGCTCAGGTTCTCTCCCACCCTTTGTGTATTTAGTGGATAAGCTCAAAATCAGGACTATCTCTGTGGTTTTGTGCAGCACCCGGTGCTGTGCAACCATAAACTCAGTTGTGCTACCACAATAGAAATTGAAAATCAAGCCCCCATTTTATGCATCATTTATGATGATGAGGAAAGGGCTTCTCTCAGTGATATTCAACCAAAGACCTTTTGTCTTGGTGCAGATTTTCCAGATGCAGAGGAGACCTGGGACTGGTCACTAATTGAAAGCTGCTTGGGCTTCTTCCTCACACAAAGCTCTTCCCCTGGAGCAGGTAGGGAACCAGCTCTGCCCTGTCCACCAGTGGAAGCTGGAGAGCTCATTTCAGGAATCGTCCATCAGCTGCAAACTCTCCCCTCACAGAGCATTACAATAAGGATTGAAGCCCAAACACGAGAAGTGATACAGCTCCTCACCCTGACATCCCCCTAGAAACTCCATCTCTCCCCTTACGCAGATTCCCCCAGTCTCTCCCCCTCCCCCATTTTCCATAGAACATGGAGCCGTTGGGATCCATCACAGTGTGAGTGTTCCGCGTGTCCCCCTCGGGAGAGGGGTGTCAGTGCTGGTGTGTGGTGATGCTGTTCTCCCCACTGAGATGGGCCTCAGAGTAGGGAGAGAATCGTGGGGGCTGGTTCTCA
>NW_020670109.1:0-2748 GCF_002925995.2 Terrapene triunguis | reverse complement strand
ACATACTGACCAACAACAAAAGACCGCATGAAGAATAAAGACTACAGTCAGCTCTACAAAATACGCAGTTTTAAATATTAGGGGCAGCAAAATATTTATTCATCTATGTTATAGAAGTGACCACAGGCAGGGAGGAACATACATTTTCCAGTCTGTCTAAGGCAGCAGCTAACAGTCTTAAGCAAAACTTCCCCCTAACCTATCGGTCAAATTACTTTTAATTTGAGGAGAGTTTAAGAAGAAAGAAGACTAAAGCTTCCAGAAGATAATCACCAAGTTACAACAAATATGAGAAAACTTTATCCTGTTTAAGCATTAACAAAAAGTTGATCCAAGAGACTTCTTAAACAATTCTTTTAGTGTATATTTTAATTAAGAGTGCTAAAGAAGAAATTAAGGAATTCCAAGAAAAGGCTTTGGAAAGATGGGCTTTTCTGAAGATTGAAGCCACCTTTTGGATGGATAGAAAACTTGCCATGATACTTAAGTTGTATAGTTACTGAATAAGCACCTGCAGTAAAAGGAAATACCTCCCCAAAATTTAAAAGGGCCAATGGAAAACTGTGAAATATGTGCTTTTGGGTATATTACGCCCCTCAATTCAACCGAATGGAAGAATAACTTATAACAATAAGCCAATTGTTTCCAGTTTACTGTTCTCTCTCCCCTAGAGATCCAGTGATTCACTTCCTGACTTAAAAAGGGATAACCTTGACCCACCCACCCCCTTGCCTGTTTATATAGTGCATAGCTGTTGTATTCTCCATCTAGATTTGAGTAGAGGTGCCCTGAAGGGGGGCAGAAATGCCTTGGTAGGCTATTCAAAATGCTCTGAACTTTAGTATATTTATCTGCAATCAAGACTCTGCTTGGGATCATATACTCTGAATTTGGAAAGAGTCTAAATGTGCACTCTAGCCTATATTGGACATGTCCATCACTAGGGTCTTTGAAGGTGGTGGATAATATCCTGGGAGACATTTTAGAGGATCTGTCCATCAAAGGAGAGATTATAGTGCCTTCTGAAGAACTTCTAAAGGTAAGTCCAACTTTGTATCTGTTCAGCTGATAAACTGTCAACGGCCAACCTTGAAGAAGCCTCATAATCTTGCCTACAGAGTTACATAAGTACAAGCTGCCACATGACCCAGCTGAGGCAGACTTGCTGTGGTTCTTGGGTGAGCCCAATGGCAAGAAATGAAGGGATTCATCATAGAAAAATCTCTCCTAAGGAAGGTATGCCCTTGCAACTGTAACGTAGGACCACCCCTATGAATTATGTAGACTAAATGCTGGTGAGAGCAGAGTTGTCTTGATTGATCCTGAAGCTCGAATAACAGCTGTAGAACTGTGCAAAACATCCCTGTTGAGCTGACTGACCTTGAATCAGCCAATCACCTACAGAGTGATACACAGGGAGGCCCTGTCTTCTTAAGTGAACTGCTACCATATGCAGGCTTTTAGTAAACATCCTTGGAGCTGTAGAAAGGCTGAACACTTGAACTCTGAATTGATGGTGAAGTCTGACAACAAAACAGATACCTCTGTGAGCTGGATGAATTGACATATGGAAGTAAGCATCCTGCAAGTCCAGAGTAACAAAACAATTCATAGGATCAAAGAAGGGATTATGGATGAACTTGTTGAGATGTTTAAGATCTAAAATTGAACACCATCAATCTTTCTTCTTTGGTATGAGGAAGTAGTGAGAACGGAACCCTTTGCCTTGAAACTCTGGAAACACCTCCCCTACTGCACCCAATCAAGGAAGGGTATCTCCAAGCACAGCAGGATTTCATCAGAAGAATCCCTGAAAAGGCACGGGGTGGCGGGGCAGAGTTGTCAGAGGCTGAAATTGAATTGAGTATCCTTTCTAGACAATTTTGGAGACCTCTGGTTGATAGTAATTGCAGTCCGTGAATCCACAGAAAAAGAAAGGCAAGTGTCAAAGGGAAGAGAGAAGGGATAGAGATCCTCTATAACTGGTCAAGGACTCTTGACCAAAATATTAAACATTCAAACTCTGGCCTGATGAAGAGTGCACTATCCCTGGAGAAAGAAGGCCTTCTTCTGAAAAAGGTCTTTTTCTAGAAAAAAAAGGTCAGGAGCCCATCATTGATAAGGATATGACAGAGGCCTTTATCTGGAGAATGATGAAGCCACTTTGCTTTTTCTGTCACAGTGTGTAAAGACTCAGACACCAAAGCATCACTCTGGAGTCTTTCAAACAGTGAAACACTTCATCAGTTCTAGAACAAAAAATGTCATGGCCCTCAAAAGGCAGGTCTTCAATAATGGCCTGAATCTTCTTTGGCATACCTGATGACTGCAGCTGTAATTTTCTTCCCCTAGTGACCACAGTTTGACCTGGCTGGAGTGTCAGAAGTATCCACTGAGGCTTGTAGGGCTGTCTTCACCAACTCACTTTCTGATGTCACTGCCTTCAATTAGTTTCTGGTCTCTTGAAGAGGTCTTTCAGACTGCTGTAAAACTTTGTCCCCTTTCAGAAAATTATTTTTAGCCAATAAGGCATGATAATTGGCTATACAAATCCGCAGACTAACTGATGAGTAAGCTTTTCTTTCCCGAAGATCCATCTTTTTGGTCTCCTTATCCCTGAGTGTAGACCTAGGGAACCCAGAAACTTAGGTTTTTCACGAACTGCCCTTACAACCAAAGATCCAGGTATCTGGGTGCACCCAAAGTACCAGATCCCTTAGGGGTGACTTGGTATCTGCAATTTGCCCT
>NW_020670108.1:0-2930 GCF_002925995.2 Terrapene triunguis | reverse complement strand
ATGATTGAAGTCAGTGTGTCATGCATATTGAAAAAGAGCTAAAATGTGTTTTCCTCATGCACTGATAGTAGTACATTAAAATGGAAGAGATTAGGCCATGCATCATTTAGGACTAAATATCTTTAGATTTCTGCATAGTTTTCATTTTTTGTTTTTTTCTAACAAAATTTATTTTAAAATGTATTTATATTCTACGTGATCTGCTTATGGAGAATAGATATGCTTTTCTTCACCCCTGACCAAAGTTATACTCTGAAAACGTGTGTGTGTGTGTGTGTGTGAGAGAGAGAGAGAGAGAGAGAGGGTACTTGGATTCTTTTATGTGAACAACTCTAATTCTCGGCATAACAACAAAAAAAGAACTGTTAACCCCTGAGCAGATGGAAGGTCATGTGAGAGAGAGCTTTTTTCCCCCCTTCAAGAGCAGACTTTCCAGAGATGACTGCAGAAAAGTAGTGTTATGCATATCTTGATTTCACCTTGTCATTTTCTGGGTATTTCAGAATACTCACTGAATCGTAGAATCACAGAAATGGAGGGCTGGAAAGGACCTCAGGAAGTCATCAAGTCCAGCTCCCTGTGGTGTGGCAGGACCAAGTAAACCTAGATGATCCCTGACAGGTCTTTGTCCAGTGACGGGTGTTAGTGGGCTTTCCCTTCACCCTCTCCCCTGGTTCTTGTCACACAGACAGAAAGCAGAAGTCCAAAAGTCTGAAGTGCAGGAAATGCAATGTTTATTGGGTTTAGTTCCAAGCAAGCATATGCATAGCTCTATGCACCAACAGAATCTGTTCCCAGCTGTGACGCCCCAGAGCATTTACCCCGTGTCCCCCTTCCCAGCTCTGATGCTGCAGAGCCTTGCCTGTGTCCCTGTTCCCCATTCCCCATTCTTAGCAGGCCCAAATATACCTGCAGTGCATGCCCCTAGTCCCCCTAGTCACACCCCTTACAACTTATGGCCATGTTCCATTTTGGGGGGTCGTGAGTCTAGGATCTTCGTCCCACCTCTTTTGTATCCCATGGGAGGGGTGAGGAGTGAGGTTGTGCTACGCTCAGGGACAGGCATGAGAAGGAGCAAGAAATTTGGTATCTCTAAAGCAGTAGATGAAAAGCTCGGGATAAAGAGAGAGATGCAGGCGAAGTAAGGGGATGAATCTTGTGATAGGTGGAGAGAAACCCTACTGTTTAGAGCAGTAACAACTAATAAGAAAAGTCTCTTAAAAAGGTGTGAAAGGAGCTAGAAAGAAGACAAAAAGGGACATGTCCCTGCTCAGTTTTTCAGTGTTTTATACTTCTCCCCCTCCCCAATCTCTCCTTGCCCCTCCCGAGTGGTTGCTTGACTTTACCTTGAGATAGGAGTCAAGGCAGCTTTTCAATGTATGCTCACTCCCACCATACCTTGTAACACTTTCACTGCTCTATCCCTTATCTCTTCCCATTATACTAACAAACCCATCTGGCCAAGCAGAAGCAACAGTGTCTTTGTTCTTAGTTCACACGTATTAGTATAAGATATAAGAGTATCAAAAAATCAAACCCAAAATTCTATCCCAGGCTGACAAACAAGCCTATATACTAACAATGGGGATTCCACAACCTCCCTTGGAAGCCTATTCCAGAGCTTAACTACCCTTAGAGTTAGGAATTTTTTCCTAATATCTAACCTAAATCTTCCTTCCTGCAGATTAAGCCCATTACTTCCAGTCCTACCTTCAGTGGACAGGGAAAACAATTTATCACTGTTCTCTTTTATAACAGCCCTTAACATATTTTCAGTCTTCTATACTCAAGACTAAACATGCTCAGTTTTTTTTATCTTTCCTTATAGGTCAGGTTTTTTAAATCTTTTATCATTTTGTTGCTCTCCTTTGGACTATCTCCAATTTGTCTGCATCTTTCTTAAAGTGTGGTGCCCAGAACTGGACATAGTATTCCAGTTGAGCCTCACCAATGCTGAGTGGAGTGGGACAAGTACCCTCCCCTGTCTTACATACAAAACTCCTGTTAATACACCCCAAAATGATATTAGCCTTTTTTGCAACTGCATCACATTTTTGACTCGTATTCAGTTTGTGATCCTTATTACTCCCAGATACTCATCCAGTTGGTCCTCATTTTGTAGTTATGCATTTGATTTGTCCTTCCAAAGTGACATACTTTGTACTTGTCTTTATTTAATTTCATTTTGTTAACTTCAGACCAATTCTCCAATTTGCCAAATTGTTTTGAATTCTAATCCTGTCCTCCAAAGTGCTTGCAACCCATCCCAGCTTGGTGTCATCTGCAATTTTTTATAAGCATAATCTCCCCTGCATTATCCAAGTCATTAATGAAAATATTGAATTTAAAGATAATATTGAATATGAAGACATTTAGCAATAATGAGTAATATTTCCTATTTCATGACAACTTTGTCAGTATAAACTCTTTAATTGGAATGTTGATGGAAAAAATTCATTGCTTCTTTTTCTCTCTGTTTCATTTCCACAGGAAATTTCAAAGCAAAATCACCAAAATATTCTCCCTCCCCCAGGCACCGCAAGAACTCATATTCTGTGAATACATATGAATGTCAGTGGAACCCTAGCCAAACAGCGATGCTATCTACACCATTAATTTTAAATTCATGTTTCATTATTAAATGTAACCCCCATTTTAATGTCCATTTAGATTATTTCTATTTTTCTTTTAGTTATCCATTTTATGTATTTCCTTCCTCAGCTTCTTTCAGGCCTGGCCTACGCTCAAAACTTAGGTCAGCATAACTACGGAGCTGAGGAGTGTGAAAAATCCACACCCCCGAGTGCGATAGCTATGCCAGCTTAACCCCCGGTGTAGACTCAGCTAGGTCAATGGAAGAATGCTTCCGATGACCTTGCTACCACCACTCTGGGAGGTCGAGTTCCTACAGTGACAGACCCTTTTTTTTT
>NW_020670107.1:0-2073 GCF_002925995.2 Terrapene triunguis | reverse complement strand
TGCAACAATGATCTATATGGTCCCAGTTTATGTCAATAACGCCACACTTGCAGTTTTGGGACAAGTGATTCAGACCCTGGGTCTGTGTTGAAGGGGACTGGAGTGTCTAATTCAGCAAGACGGGGTGCTGGAGTCTTGAGCTGGCAGGGAAAACAGAAGCAGGGGTAGTCTTGGCACATCGGGTGGCAGCTCCCAAGGGGGTTTCTGTGATCCAACCCGTCACACTGTCATCTGCCACCACTGAGAACAGCCGAGCTCCATCCTCTTTGGAACCCCCTTCAGGTAGTTAAAGCAGCTATCAAATCCCCCCTCGCTCTTCTCTTCTGCAGACTAAACTATCCTAGTTCCCGCAGCCTCTCCTCATAAGTCATGTGCTCCAGACCCTAATCATTTTTTTTGTCCTCCGCTGGACTCTTTCCAATTTTTCCACATCCTTCTTGTAGTGTGGGGCCCAAAACTGGACACACTACTCCAGATGAGCCCTCACCAATGCCGAAGAGAGGGGAATGATCACGTCCCTCGATCTGCTGGCAATGCTCCTACTTATACAGCCCAAAATGCCATTAGCCTTCTTGGCAACAAGGGCACACTGTTGACTCATATCCAGCTTCTCGTTCACTGTAATCCCCAGGTCCTTTTCTGCAGAACTGCTGCCTAGCCACTTGGTCCCTAGTCTGTAGCAGTGCATGGCATTCTTCCATCCTAAGTGCAGGACTCTGCACTTATCCTTGTTGAACCTCATCAGGTTTCTTTTGGCCCAATCCTCTAATTTGTCTAGGTCCCTCTGTATCCTATCCCAACCCTCCAGCGTATCTACCACTCCTCCCAGTTTAGTGTCATCTGCAAACTTGCTGAGAGTGCAGTCCACACCATCCTCCAGATCATTAATAAAGATATTGAACAAAACCAGCCCCAGGACCGACCCTTGGGGAACTCCGCTTGATACCGGCTGCCAACTAGACATGGAGCCATTGATCACTACCCGTTGAGCCCGACGATCTAGCCAGCTTTCTATCCACCTGATAGTCCATTTTTGGATTCTGAGTCTGCTCCCCAGGGAGGGGTGTAGCCTGCTTGCTTGCCTGTATAGATCTTTTCTTATGGTTTTTATTATTTGTTTTATTATAACAGATTTATAGGTGGGTTGTTATTAAAGTAGTTTGGCTGTAACGCAAGGGCCCTACAGGCCACATCCTGTATGTTGAGCTGAGGGTTAGGGTTAGCAGATGTGTCTGGGATCTTTCACCCAGATCGATAGTGATGAGTTAAAGCAGAAGGTCCGTGTATGGTGTGCCCGTTAACATAGGTAAAGGATGTGCTGAAGCAGGTTGGCACAGGGGGCTTCCGAAGTTCATACCCTTTTAAACTTACCAGGTACCTCACAAGGAAAGAGCCAAAATAACCCCTTAGGACAGAAATAACTGATGTGAGAACAAGCTAAAGTCATTAATGTGTGTATGTGTCATCGGTATGTACAAACAGACCAGCCTATGGAGTAAGTGCCCCCCAGCAGTTTGTGGGTGAGGAACCAAGTTTGGACATAGAAGGAGGGCCTGATGCTCAAGCTCTGTAAGAGGGAAGGGAGCTTCTGAGCTTCTAAGTTCCAGTTTTGCTAAGCTGCTGAGCACCAAAGCTTCTGAGTTTCAGGCTCCTTTGTTTGTCTGTTAGTCTGAATTGTAAGTTTTCAGTCAGTTCGGTCAGACTCTCGATAACTCTTCGCTCTCTTGCTTCTCCCACTCGAGAACTGAGGAACCTGGACCTGAGCTCTCTTGGCATGCCAGAGGCGAGGCTGGTCCTTGGTCTCTCACCACCAGGTTATCAAGGAAGGGTGTGAGTCTATTAACCAAAGCTTTATAGTGCACAATATCACATGTATCTGTAGAGCAGTATTACTGCATTTGTAACTGATTCGTTTACCATTGGATTACTGTTTGATTGTTATTCCAAAACCGAATTTGCTCCAACCCCTCAGACAGAGACAAACACCTACAAGATCTTTATCAAGCATTCGTAAAACTACAATACCCACCTGGGGAAGTGAGGAAACAGATTGACAGAGCAAGACGGGTACCC
>NW_020670106.1:0-1533 GCF_002925995.2 Terrapene triunguis | reverse complement strand
TCACTCCAGGATAGCTGGAGATTTTATTTCCCTTCTCGAAGAGTCTCGGCTCACGGACCCAGCTCCAGTTTTTTCTGCTTCTCCTGACCCGAAATCTTTTCTATTTTCCTTCTTTCCGCCTTCTCACGTCCCAGTGCTCTGCTTTAATTCTCCTGTTCTTTTATCACCTCACCTCCGCCCCCAACTCTGGTTCTACCGCTAGCTCAGTATCTAGGTTCTTCTCCTTCCCTGACAGCTTTTGCCAACCCCCCCCTTTGGGCGTATTCCGAGCCCCCTCCCCAGCTCGAGCTGCCCCCTTGCTGGCCGTCTCTCCCCCAGGACAGCATTCGGGGCAGCTGCATCGCAGCTGGAGCAGGTGCCAGTGTCAGGGTTACTGCAAGTGTTCGTTTCTCAGGCTTGGTCTACACGACAGAGTTAAGTCGACGTAAGGCAGCTTACATCGACCTAATTATGTCAGTGTCTAGGCTAGAATACTGCTTCCACCCAAGTAAGTGGCCTACTACGCCAACTTAACTCCACCTGGCTCCACAAGAGGCGTAGCGCGTATGTCGGTGTAGTTAGGGCGATGCAGTGTCTGTGTAGACACTGCGTTACTTACATCCCCTGTTGGCGGTCATTCCTGGGCAACAGGCTCACAGCTGGAGCCCTGAAATTGACAAGAATGTCAGTTTCACTGCGGCTAGGCTCCCTGCTGTGAACTGGAACCCAGTCTGAGGCTCACAGCTGGCCCCTGCCCCATCCCTGAGAGACAGAGCTGGGAGCCCTGTGCCCAGCTCCCTTTCACAGCAAGGAGCCTACCCGCAGTGAAAAGGAGATTCTTGTCAATTTCACAGCTCCAGCTGCTGCTGGCCAGCCCTGAGATCTGGGCTCCCAGCTCCCCTCAGAGCTCCCGGCTGCCTGGTACTGGGAGCCCAGGCTCCCAGCTCCCCAAGGAGCGCCCGCAGCTCTCAGAGTGCCGCTGCTCTGAGCCAGACAAAGCAGATGTGAAACTGACAAGAATGGCAGGGTGGGTGGGGGCTCCAGAGTGTCCACACTGGGCGGTCAGTGCCCCACGATGCCCCACTTCAGTCGGTGCAAGTGCTCCTGGTGAGGACGCGCAGCCCGGGCAGGAGGGTCGTGTGGACACCAACAGCCGACTGAATTACTGCAGTGGCTGGAGGTCGACCTAAATTAAGTTGACCTAATTTTGTGGTGTAGACAAGTCAGCAGGTCCACAAGTGGATCTCCACAACCTGCAGCTGCTCTGTGAATTGGGGCTCGCTATGTCCCACAGCAATCTGTCCCCCAAGCATGTCACGTTCCCTGTGCGTCCGCTCTTTGGAAGCTCTGCACAGACCGGGGATTAAGCGGCCTGGGCTTGCAACACTGCTGACAATGGTGCCGGCAGAGACGACATGATGGGATGGAGACAGCTGCGTGCTGGGTGACACCTTGTCCCCAGTCACTGTAGCACAACTAGTTACTGCCCCGGCATGTGCTGCCAAAACCTCCCAAGAGAGACCACACTGCGCCACTGGAACGTGCCCCCCCCCC
>NW_020670105.1:0-4302 GCF_002925995.2 Terrapene triunguis | reverse complement strand
GAATGCCATTTTAGCTCATTATCATACCAGTCACTCCTTGCTTAAGCCGGTTTACAGTTATTACTTTCATGTTCCTGCAGTTGCCGTTTACTGTTAAGTTGCAACTCCTGCCATTGAGCAATCTAGCCTGAGTTCCCCAAAATCTGAGGGTAACTGTCAGACTACTTATCTATTCCAAAGGTTACAGGCCTACTATACTTATGCTAACTTGCTTATGCTAATGTCTTATAGCATTGGCAGGCTGGCCACTGCTGGCCACCGCTTCCCGGGAACAGTGAACCCATGGGAGCTGCAGGGGGCCATGCAAATGTAAACAAACTATCTGGTGGCCCACCAGAGGACTACCCTGATGGTCTGCAGGTTGCCCACCACTGTCTTACAGGATACAGGCCTGTAGGCTTCTTGTGTTACAGCTGAATATAATAAAGGCTAAGCTAGCCCTATGGGCTATACTTACTCTCACAAATACTGTACAAAACAAAACACAAAGCTATACCCTAGGTAAGTTTTCTTCTGCAGGTTCAAACCTAGCTATGAGAAAGTTCCATCTTGGTTTTAGATGGCCTAATGTACATTCCACTGTTATTCTGCAGCTAATGAGGTAATAATTAAATTGTCACTTTTTTTCTGTGTAATTGGCCTATAAATGGTTTGATAGCCAAGGAAGCAGAAGATAAGATGGGTCCCCTCAAATAACCAGACCAACCTCCTTACCATTAATGTTCATAGTGATCCTGGGGGCAAACTCTCCATTATTGATTAAGTAAACAGGTGTGAGATCCAAATCATGGACCTGTCCAGACCCACCTTGCATTTATGTTTTTAAATGTGAACTTATGTCTAAATCTGGTGGCTGATCAGGTCTTGGAGCACCATGCAGAAATGTCCCCTTCTGTGCATAAACTCTGATGCCTGACATGGGGACAAACGTTAGGCACATGGATCCCATCAATTGCCCCAGTATGGTTTGGGAACCCCATGCATGCAAAGCCATCAATTATTTCCTGAGCATTACCAAGCTTTAGAATGCTGCTCAACAGTACTACCTTCGTCATGGTAGCACACACCTACATGACAATGTCACTAATAATCAATCTCCCCATGCTAAATTGGTTGACAGTGAACCAGTAACAGTGGGGTGGCCAGCTTCCAGATAACAATGATGACTCATTTCTCAACAGGTATGGGACATTGCATGTTGGCATGCTGCAGCTCCAGGTCTAATTCAGTGCAGATTTGGAAAAAAAAGTAACTTTCACCATCCTGTCACAAGTGCTCCTAATATTAAGTCTACAGGAAAATTCTCTACCAACAAATAATGGCAAATGATGCCATTGAAATATGTGAAAATTCTTCATATAGTAGCAGTTCCTCTTTGTCATCCTTCTCCTCATCCACTGCTGCTCCTTGGGGAGCTGCTACTGTAGGAACATCGTCTGCTCAATGGTGTGACAGTTGAAGTCCAAAACCAAAACCACCCCCAGTGCTAAGACCTCATATAAAGTGCAAACTGCCTCATGTATTCACAGCTGCCAGCATAGTGGTTCAAAGAATTTTTGCATTCCTGCTGGCTGACAGCAATTCAAAAATGGTCCTAGCTTGCCCAGAAAGAGAAGACTGATGAGACAGAGTGGAATCATGGGCTTTTGACCCCCAAGTCCCAGAACTCCACTGGCTTTAGCCTGGCTTCCACCATGCACCCCGCAATGTGCAGCTAGAAAAATCCCAGAATACACAGAGCTCTGCGGTGAAGCAAAGTACCATGGGATACTGCCCAATAAACTGTATGCTTAGTGCGCACCATGTCCCCACTGTGTGTACACAATGATGCAAATTGAAAGAGGGATCAGCTGTCCTGTGTGCTCTTAGTGAGGTTTACATATTGCACACCAGCTACTCTCAGTGCAAAGTAAACCTCCTTGGTAGACAAATTTTATGTTTACTTCTCTATTTAACTCAGTCTAATATGACCACATTTTCAGTTATTGATAAATAACATATTTGAATAATGGTACTGCATAACTGAATTTTAAATATCAGTCGGGCTTTTGGAATCTGTGAGGATGGAGAAGCAGTTTGGGATTGTGGGATAAGTAGAGTAGATGGATGTTTTTGCTGACATTTCAGTAGAGAAATAATTAACAATGTTGATTCTTAGTGTGCCATATTTAATTTTCAGAGTTAATGGTTCCTTGAAATGAAAGAGAGCTATTACTCCAGGCTCTGTGTGGGCTCTGGAAGACATCACTACATTGGTTTACAATTGGTTTACTCTTTTCTATTTTAACCATGAGGGCTAACATTATGATCATGATCCTGCAAAGATTTAAGCATGTGCTTAAGCATGTAAATGGTCTCTTCACTGGCAGGATCATGGCCCTTAATTGTAGCCACTGCAAAAGCAGTTTGTGAGTGAGTGTGCATGCATGCGCGCACACACACACACATATATACACACACACAATTAGAGGCTGGAGCACAATTCTTTGCTAATGGGTAAGTAAGTAGTGGATTCCACACAGCCATTTCCATTGTTGTGCAATAAATGGGACTTCTCCATAGTTGCATTTCTTCTGTAACAGAATCAGTGAATATCTTTATTTAGAAAAGCTATTTTGTAATTAGCACGTCTCAGGCCTTGTCTACATTACAGGGGGAGAACGATCTAAGTTACGTAACTTCAGCTACGTGAATAAGTAAACAGGTGAATAACGTAGCTGAAGTCAATGTACTTAGATCTACTTACCGCGGGATCCACACTACATGGTGTCTCCCGTCGACTCCCCTTGCACTTCTCATTCAGGTGGAGTACAGAAGTTGACAGGAGAGCGATCTGCAGTTGATTTAGCGGGTCTTCACTAGACTCGCTAAATCGACCACCAATGCATCGATCGCCGTGCGTCGAACCCCCGGTAAGTGTAGACAAGGTCTCAGGCTAAGACTTCAGGTAGAGGGTAAAGCTATTTTTTTTAAGAAGGTCTGAGATTGAGATGCAAATGTACCTGTAATACCATGTCTACATTTGTGTGTGCAAGTACTACAATAGCATACATATATTGGATGACTTGAATTGCAAATATCTAGTTAAAAATGCCTTTCTATTTCAGAGATATTCACTATGGGCCATATACTGCAAAGCACTGAGTTATGTGTGTATCTTTTTCCCAGGTGGTTTTACTGAGTTGTAAATATCAACATTGTCAACTATTTCACTGCTGATCACAGTAGCCGAAACATCCAGTTAATTTGTATAGCTCAGATTCCCAAGGGTTCTTTTGCTTCAGTGGCATTACTTGCACGAGCAAAATTACACTCATGCTATACAGCCTGATCCAATGCCCATTCATGTACATTGCAAAACACTCAATGTTTCAAGATGAGACCTTCTATATCAGGGGTCGGCAACCTTTGGCACATGGCCCACACAGGATAAGCACCCTGGGGGGCCAGGCCAGTTTGTTTACCTGCCACGTCTGCAGGTTCAGCCGATCGTGGCTCCCACTGACCGCGGTTCACCGTCCCAGGCCAATGGGGGCTGCAGGAAGCGGCACGGGCGGAGGGATGTGCTGGCCACCGCTTTCTTCCACCCCCCTTGGCTTGGAGCGGCAAACCGCGGCCAGTGGGAGCCACGATCGGCCGAACCTGCGGATGCGACAGGTAAACAAACTGGCCTGGCCCACCAGGATGCTTACCCTGGCAGGCCGTGTGCCAAATGTTGCCGATCCCTGTTCTATGAAATGAGCCTTTAGTGATTCAATCCTTCCTTTCCAAGAGATCCCAGAGTTTTCTGTTTCTCTCACTCCTTGAGGGCTCCCCTATCAGCATATCACTGAATCCACCCTCTTCACTCCTTCTCTTCAATGTGTCTTTTAAGCTGTTGTAGAGGAGACTGCAAGGTGCTTTAGGCCACACTGAAGTTTAGAATTTTCAGAATAATATTCATGTCAAAAGAAAGAGATAAAACTTTACCTGGTAGTTTCTGCATAAACTCATGATGCCTCTATCAGTATAGAACACAGTTTTCACATAGGAAGTGATCACAGATTAAAGTTATGCAGCATAAAATCTACCCTCAATTTTTTCGGATGCAATGTTGTTGTAGCTGTGTTGGTCCCAGGATATTACGGAGACAAGATGGGTGAGGTAACATCTTTTATTGGACCAACTTCTGTTGGTGGAAGAGAAGGACCTGAAGAAGAGCTCTGTGTAAACTAAAAAGCTTATCTCTCTCACCAACAGAAGTTGGTCCAATAAAATTTGAGGAAGGACTGCTAGGCAGAGATGGTGTTCACCTTTCGAGGA
>NW_020670104.1:0-2847 GCF_002925995.2 Terrapene triunguis | reverse complement strand
GCGCAGGACCCAACCCCGGAGGGGAGGGAGTGCCCTGGGACAAGGCTCAGAGAGGCAGCTGCTTCAGACCCAGCCAGTGGGAGGGAGCAGGTCCTCATCCCTTCCCCAGCCACTGAGTTCCAAGCCGAGTTACAGAAAGATCCCTCCTTGCGAAAGGTCAGGGACCTGGCTAACCTCAGTGTGGTACAGACCATGGGGAGAGGTTGCCAGGAGAAGTTCCTGTGGGAGAAGGGGTTCCTGTACCGAGAATGGGCTCCCCCAGGGAAAACGGAGTCGGGGGGATCAGGAGGCAGCTGGTGGTCCCCCAGAAGTATTGCCGCAAACTACTGTACCTGGCCCATGACATCCCTCTAGCAGGGCACCAGGGAATCAGTCATACCCAGCAGAGGCTGCTACAGAACTTTTACTGGCCTGGGGTCTTTACCACTGTCCAACAGTATTGCCGATCCTGTGACCCTTGTCAGAGGGTGGGGAAGGCCGGGACAAGGGGAAAGCGGCTTTGAGACCTTTGCCCATCATAGAGGAGCCTTTCCAGAAGGGGCTATGGACATAGTGGGGCTCTCAGCAAGTCGACCTGGTCGGGGAAGAAATACATTTTGGTGGTGGTAGATTTCGCCACCCGCTACCCCGAGGCAGTGCCCTTATCTTCCATTGAAGCAGACACCGTGGCAGATGTGCTGCTGACCATTTTCAGCTTAGTGGGGTTCCCCAAGGAAGTCTTGACAGACCAAGGGTCCAACTTCATGTCGGCCCTGCTCCGGTGCTTGTAGGAGAAATGTGGGGTCCGGCACATATGGGCCTCAGCATATCACCCCCAGTCTAATGGGCTGGAGGAGAGGTTCAATGGAACACTAAAGATGATGCTAAAAACATTTATGAACCAGCACCTGCAGGACTGGGACAAGTACTTACCTCACCTGCTGTTCGCGTACAGGGAAGTGCCCCAGGAGTCTCCTGGGTTTTCGCCTTTCAAACTGTTATATGGAAGGCGGGTAAGGGGGCCCCTAGACCTGATGAGAGATGATTGGGAGGGGAAGGCCACTCCCGATGGAGAGTCGGTGGTGGAGTATGTCCTGACCTTCCGGGAACGACTTGCTGAGTTCATGGGCCTGGCCAGGGAGAATCTGGCTAGAGCCCAGAGGTAGCAGAAAGTCTGGTATGACCGCACGGCGCGGGCCCACGCCTACGCCACTGGGGATCAGGTGATGGTTCTCATCCCCGTGGGAAAAAACAAACTACAGGCCACTTGGGAAGGCCGTTTTAAGGTTGTCAAACAATTAAATGAGGTAAACTATGTGGTGGAGCTGTCACACCGGGTGTACCATGTGAATATGATGAAGTCATATTATGACAGGGGGGATGTGGTGTTGGCCGTGTGTGGGCACTGGGAGGAGCAGGGAGATGACCCTTTAGTAGATCTATTCCCTGGGACAAGAGCTGGCTCCCCCCTGGAAACAATTCCCCTCTCTGATCGGCTGACCCCGGCCCAGCAAGCTGAGATCGGAGGGGTGCTGCATCTGTACCGACAGCTGTTCTCCAACCAGCCGGGACGCACTAATCTGACTATCCACCGGGTGCAGACAGGATCGCACCCGCCTATAAAATGCTCCCCCTTCCAAGTCACAGGGAAAACTGCCCAGGACCTGGAAAGAGAGGGACATGCTGGCTTTGGGGGTGATCCAGCCGTCTTCCAGCCCTTGGGCCTCGCCGGTGGTGCTGGTCCCCAAAAAGGACGGGTCAATCCGGTTCTGTGTGGACTATCGAAAGCTCAATGCCATCACTGTAGCCGATGCCTACCCCATTCCCAGGCCTAACAAGCTCCTAGACAAGCTGGGAGGAGCTCGCTACCTGACCACCATGGATCTTACAAAGGGCTACTGGCAAGTGCCGCTGGATGCAGATGCCAGGCTGAAATTGGCCTTTATCACCCCTCTGGGGCTCTGTGAGTTCCTGACCCTGCCTTTCAGCCTCAAGGGAGCGCCGGCCACCTTCCAGCGCCTGGTCGATAAGCTACTGAGGGGGATGGCGAGTTTTGCCGTGGCATATATTGACGACATCTGTGTCTTTAGCCAGACCTGGGAGGACCATGTGTCCCAGGTTAGACAAGTGCTGGACCGACTCCAGGAGGCCAGGCTGACCATAAAGACTGAGAAGTGCAAGGTGGGGATGGCTGAAGTATCTTAACTGGGCCATCGGGTGGGGAGCGGCTGCCTAAAGCCAGAACCAGCCAAAGTGGAGGTGATTAGAGACTGGCCCGCTCCCCAAACCAAAAAGCAGGTCCAAGCCTTTATTGGGATGGTGGGATATTATCGAAGATTTCTGCCCCACTTTAGCACCATAGCCGCCCCCATCACTGAGCTGTGCAAGAAGGGGAAGCCAGACAAGGTGGTCTGGACCGAGGAGTGCCAGGAGGCTCTCTGTGCGCTGATGGAGGGTCTGGGCAGTGGCCCAGTTCTGGCAAACCCAGACTTTGACAAGCCCTTTATGGTGTTCACCAACACCTCAGACACGGGACTAGGGGCAGTGTTAATGCAGGAGGATGAAAAGGGGGAAAGAAACCCCATTGTGTACTTGAGCAAGAAGCTGCTACCCCAGGAGCAAAACTACACGGCCATCGAAAAGGAATGCCTGGCCATGGTGTGGGCCCTTAAGAAACTAGAGCCATATCTCTTTGGGCGACACTTCACCGTGTACACCGACCACTCTCCCCTGACCTGGTTACACCAGATCAAAGGAGCCAACGCCAAGCTCCTGAGGTGGAGCCTGCTCCTGCAGGATTATAATATAAACGTGGTCCATGTGTAAGCAGAGTCAGGATGAGCTCTACCCTGACATCTGGTGGTGAAT
>NW_020670103.1:0-5937 GCF_002925995.2 Terrapene triunguis | reverse complement strand
ATCTCCGGGACCCCGCCGTGTGAGAAGGGAGGAGGGGCAAGTCCGGGCGTCGGTGCAGTTCCCACCAGAAAACCCTCCAGTGTCAGCAACATGAGACTGTGGCTGAGCCTCGCTTTCTTTCTAGCAGCCCTTCGAGGTAATTTTATCCCCTTCCCCGCTACATGGACTGGAGACACCAGGGGATGTTGCACATTCCTACGCTGACCCAAAGTGCAGTGACGTCACTGGGAACCTGTCTGCTGCTTCCAAGGGGCTCTGAGCCAGGCCAGGTGTGAATGTGATTCTCATTCTGTCTTTTCAGGTGTGCGGTCACAGGTCCGGCTGGTGGAGTCCGGAGGGGGATTCAAACCCCTGGGGGATCTCTCCGCCTCTCCTGCAAAGCCTCCGGATTCACCTTCAGCAGCTACCGGATGGACTGGGTCTGTCAGGCTCCCGGGAAGGGACTGGAGTGGGTCGCAGAGATACTTGAGCCTGCTAATAATTTAGTAGCATATTACAGTGATGCTGTTAAAGGGCGATTCACCATCTCCAGAGACGAGTCCAGCAGCTCAGCGTATCTGCAAATGAACAGCCTGAGAGCCGAAGACACCGCCCGGTATTACTGTGTGAGAGACACAGCCATCAGAAACCTCCTGTAGTTAGCACAGAAACCTCCAGCGCGAACCCCCCTCCCTCTCCGTGCCCCCAGTCACTGCCAGAACAGAGCGGTCAGACAGAAGCGAGAGAGGAACAGAGTATAAAGTCCCCAGTGCTTTACCCGGCTTCAGTCTCTGAACATTCACTGTGATTATCAAAGACCCACGGTTCCGACAGAACCAAGACCCCCTCCCTTATACATTTCCTCGTGGTGCAGAAATAGATTCCTTCTCCAAAGTGTTATTCACACTTAGCTGTCTGCCCTTCCACCTGCCTTGCCGGCAAACCAAGCTGGAGAAGACAGGCAGGAAGCAGGAGCCATAGAGCCAAGGTGGAACCTGATTAAACTCCACTTTTTCACACCGTGGTTTTGCCACAGTTTGCACACACCTGAGGAAGGCTGAATTGTGTTTCTTGAACACGCTGCTTCATTTGCAAAGCGACTGGGGTTCCTGAACAGCCAATGCCACGTTCTGCAGGAGGGGGGCTAAGGGGTCACTAATCCTAAATTCACAGGCAGAGCGTGGAAATTCCTTATACAGAATCTAGTGGAGTCATCTTTTTTCAAACTCCAAGTTTCTTGCACATGCCCATTGATAATAAAATATCCCCTCTACAGAGAGCGTCTCGTTTTAAGAACTGCCTGGTTTTCTGAGCACACAGTAAATTATCACCACTACTGTCTGGTTAATTCATGTGTTAGACAGTCGTTCTGCGGATCTGTGTTTCAATAAATCTGTTTAAAATGAAATCAAATTCAAGATTACATCTGGGCAGGACACAACCTGTCTCACAGCGGTGTCAATATGTAACTTATTTTCCTTCCTTCAACCCATTTCTGCAGAAGTTAGGCTGCTAACTAAGAGAGGCAACGTGCAGGGGGATATTTAAGACGAGAGCTTTGAAGGAGCCAGACCTAAGGATGATATGTGAATTTACCAGGGCTTGATCAAGTATCAGGGAGCGTGTTAAAGACACAGTCACACAGTCCTTGCTAGACTCTCTAGTCCGTCACTCTCCTCCGGGAGCTCGGGGCTGGGATCTGGAGTCCATTCGCAGTTGAATTCCCCAGTCCCTTAAGAAAAGAAGGAGATACAAATGCGGCTACTCATCTTCCCGGCTTAAAACCCCTCAATCCCCAGATCTGTCACTGAGAAGCCGCAGCCTTTTGGGTTAAAGCAGTAAAGTAGTTATTTACCCTTTCCCCAAATACACAAACCAGGGGAACCAGATGAAATTAATAGGGGTCCAAAAGTCTAATGAGGATCCCAGCACCCTGTGCCCGGCGCTGCACAGACACACAGGACGGGACAGTCTGACTCCTGCACCCAGAGCCCTGGGGTGAGTCAGTCAGATCACTGGCAGCAGGAGTGTGTGTCTCTTATAACGCGGGGGCATGCAAATGAGGGAGACAGTTTCCTGTTTAAATCTGTGCCTCTCTCTGCCCAGGCTGCACCCGGAGACACAATCCGCAGCCCCTGGGTCTGTGCAGTTACCAGCCAGTCCTCTGAGAACTTTCCCCGCCAACAACAGGGAGAATGGGATTTTTGCTCCTTGTAATTTTCGCTGTAGCAGCTTTGGAAGGTATTTTCCTCCTCTGAATAACGGTCAGAGTTAGAACAATAGATGACATTATCGCTGTTTATATACCAATATTTATAATCTGTCTTTATTCACAGGAGTCCGGTCCCAGTCACTGGTGGAGTCCGGAGGGGATGTGAAAAAGCCCGGAGACTCTCTCCGCCTCTCCTGCAAAGCCTCCGGGTTCACCTTCAGCAGCCACTGGATGAGCTGGATCAGACAGGCCCCTGGGAAGGGATTGGAGTGGATCGGGGAAATAAACCCAACTTCAACAACCATCAACTATGCACAGTCCTTCAAGGGACGCTTCACCATCTCCAGGGACAACCCCAACAACCTGCTGTATCTGCAACTGACCGGCCTGAAGCCCGAGGACACCGCCCGCTATTACTGTGCTAGATACACAGTGAAACGAAACCGATTTGTGATCATACAAAAACCCAGGCTGCGGAATCGTCCTTCTCCCGGCAGCCACGCAGGGGCAGCAGTGACACACACAGGGCTCCGGGCTCAGACAAGAGACCCAGCAACCTGGTGAATGTAACACAAACCTCCCCGCAGTTTTAACCCTTCTATTCCCGGGCAACGTGTCTTTCCTTCCTGCCCAGAGCCCCTCATTTCATCTGTGAACCCCAATCCGGAGTGAGTCCTGTTCTGAGTCGCTCTCCCCTCGCAGACCTGGCACATTGGCTCTCCTGGGGCCCATCTCTGTGTCAGACTCACAGGACAGCATCTGTCAGTGTAAAGGGGACAAGCGCATTGGGGTTTGCATCAGACCCAACGGATGGAGCGAATTGCTCCTGGGCCCAAATCCTTCGCTAGTGTAAAGTCACCGCAACTGCTTCTGCCAGACTCAAGTTACTCTGGATTTACACTAACTGGGGATCTGGCTGTAACCGTGCCTTGGTGGGTCACAACTGAGAATACCAAATTCAGGACAAATTGCTGAGAAACAGGGCAAATACACCCTAAAACTGGTAGTTATTATCCCATAAGATATACCAAACCAGCGACAAAAGTAAACTTCTGTTTCACCACACAGGCTAACAAAGAAGTTAGAAAAGCAGTTTCCTTAGGTTTTCCAGTCCTTGTATCACCACAAGACCCACTACACTTAAAGATGAGTGGCTCTTTAAAAACAATGTCATCAAATAAAATCCAGATAACGTCACACCCCCAATGCAAAATCGATGCAGGAAGGGGTGTCCCAGACCTTGCTGAATGCATCATTGGCTATTCCCATTCTTGGTTCAGTATTACTACCGCTTCTAACCCAATAGTAGAAGAGTTAGTATGTTACAGAAATGGCTTATCAAAATCATGTTTGACTAAAACAGGATGTTTCTTTGTAAGGTTCATTATGGAAGTAAAAAGGTGATTGAATTCCTCTAAAAACCAAGGTAAAACTTGGTTAGACCAATAGTGGGTTGGATCTGCTCTTGCAGCATAATTCCTGTATGTCTTATGTGATCTTGCCATAAGCTAATTAAAATAGCTAATTTATTTATACAAGTTCTGGCAAATGTTTGGAACCCAATTAATATCAAGTCAATGTAGATATTGTTATATCAAGTCAATTGTAGATCTAGTTGTGTAGATTCACAACTAGTATCATACACAGGGGAGACAGTGGAAACATTTATCACAAGACCGATCCTGACCCATGTAGGAAATTGGGAATCATGGGTAGATTATTGTATTCAGAAGCTGGATCAAACTGGAGATGTGGGTAAGGAGGATGGAATATTGGGGATGCCTTACCTTAATGGTGTGGGGCTCATTGTGGATTTAGCCAATGGGTTCCTCTGGACAAATAATGAAGAGCCAGCAGAAACTTCCACCCCCTCCATTAATGCTGTACAAAGGTGTGTGGCCATAAAGGCCCCGGTCCCGGAAGGAGGGCAAGCAGAAGAAGGAGACCCATGGGTGGAAATGTTTCCAAGGGTATGGGCCTAAAATAAATTAGAATGTGGAAAAATTGATGCTGAGGTTTTAATCCGAGGACCTGACCCCCCTCCACAGCCCCAGTACAAGAATCCTTTAGAAGCAGAGGAAGGAATAAATTCTACCATTTAAAGCTTGTTAGAACAGGGTGTTATTGTGCAAATGGCTAGTACTAATAATGCCCCGATTTGGCCTGTACTAAAAGGGGATTGGAAGACCTAGTGAATGACAGTGGATTTTTTTTTTTAAATTTAAATTATGGAGATATCCTATCTCCTAGAACTGGAAGGGACCTTTGAAAGATCATTGAGTCCAGCCCCCTGCCTTCACTAGCATGACCAAGTACTGATTTTGCCCCAGATCCCTAAGTGGCCCCCTCAAGGATTGAACTCACAACCTTGGGTTTAGCAGGCCAAGGCTCAAACCACTGAGCTATCCCTCCCCCAATTTTAGAGCATTAAACACAGTAACCCCCTGCCACTGCCCCGGGAGTGGCCAAGTACCAAGAAGTGGTTGCTGCAGTAACAGCAGGAGAACAGTGGTTCTCAGTGACAGACTTAGCAAATGCTTTCTCTGCCCTTCCCTCACACCCTGAGTCTTGGTACAAATGTGGCTTCACTTCCAGGGGACAACAGTTCTGTTTTACAAGGGTTCCCCAGGTTTTTCATAATGCCCCTGCAATTTGTCACTCCCATGTGGTCAAGATGTGGGAAAAATTGATACCTGAAGACCAAAAAAGAGTAATTTCCTGTGCTTATTATATTTTGGTGCAAGGGGACAATAGGGAGGAGGTTGGTAGAATCACTGAGAATGTGTTACACATCATTCAGGATACTGGATTGAAAGCTAGTAGAGCCAAGACCCAATTGGTACAGCAAGCGGTAAAATACCTAGGGATCATATTGGGAAAGGAAGGACGAACCCCAGATGCACAACGGGTGGAACTGATTGTAAAACTTCCCACCCCTACTGATGTGGCATCCTTAAGAGCCCTTTGGGAACCCTGAACTTCTCGAAGGATTTCATTGACATGTCTGCGGACAAGAGACGCCCACTGTATTTTCTCCTAGCGAAAGGGCAGAAAATGTGTAAATTATTAGGCATTAAGCAAAGGTTCCACATTGGGGGCCACCCCCAATCCTCAGGACAAGTGGAACAAACTAACCACACTCTAAAGGATGCTTTAAGAAAAATGGTAAAAGAAAATGGAAAAGATTGGGATGAAAAACTGCCTATGAGTCGAATGGCCCTATGGTCAGCAGGTCTCGGTTACACTCCCTTTGTAGCAATGACAGGAAGGGACATGAGAACACCCCAGCAATGGTGGCTGGATGTAGATATTCCAGATGGGTGGCAACCCAAAGTGCTAAATGACCAACGGATCCAGTCCCTTTTAGAGGCACTAACAGAAACCCACAAGGAAATAGCAGAACAATTGGGCCTTAATGTAAAAAAGGTGGATAAAAGGCTGGGCTGGGTGAAGAAGCCTGTTGAGCTGGAGGTTGGAGACCAGGTGCTGTATCGAAAATGTGCAGAACAAGCTCATTCTTTGGGTATGAAATGGGAAGGCCCAGTGAACACTGTGGAAAAGGCCAGCCCAGCAGCATACCAGGGAGAAACCTGGACAAAGGCTAAACAAGCCAAAGTTAAAATGGTTCCATTCTTCATAGCTTAACCCATGGAAAGGGGATTCCAAACAGTGACCTCGAATTGTTACCCCACTAAGGGTGGTGGTGGTGGTGGTAGAAAAATGTCTATTTTGTCTTTCAGAGTTCA
>NW_020670102.1:0-3844 GCF_002925995.2 Terrapene triunguis | reverse complement strand
AAGGTTTCACCACTACCCTTAAGGGGCTATGGCATAGGGCTTGTCTATACAGTGTGGCCATGCACACTACAGGGGTGTACATTCTAAAGTGTACCGATGTGTTGAGATCTAACTGGCACATGTAGATCCTGTTGGCACACACTGAAAGTTCCTAGTGCATATTAACTTAGTACTATTGAAATCACACGCCTCTAGTGTGCAGTGCTGCACTGTGTAGACAAGCCCACAGTCACAGTGTAAGTGGGACTCTTTATAATCACCTATATTTGCTTTGCTTAATTTCTTTAGTATTTTTAGTAATATACCTTTAGCCTATCATATATTTCCCAGTCTGTTTGTTTTCAAGGTGGGGGTGGTAATGAAGTTTGGAGTGAGGAGAATTGTCTTCTTTAAAGAACTCAGGAAAAAACCCAGCAGCATATGCAAATAGTTGTGAGATAGGAGTATTGAATTAAAATAGAAACAAATATATTGTTGCCTCTTCTGACATTAATCTCACCCCTCTGCCCAGCAGTATCAGATATTTGGGGATTTGCAAATTGACTTCTCAATAGAGGAGAAACCAGTGACATTAACTGTGAGTATATTCTAAATGTAACTTGTTTCACTGACAGGCATACACCAGGCTTAGAACAGAGATGGTCAAACAGCATGCACGGCAATCCCTTCTTTTATAAAAATAAACAGGGCACCAATGTCCAGATCCCAGGGAGCAATTCTGTCTTAACAATTGACTCTAATCAGAGACCCAGGCAGAAATAAAACTTTCTTGCTTCTTGCACAGTTTATTTCTCTCTCCAGAAGCTCTTTGTATCAGAACTGTGGCATTACCAGAACTAACAAGACAATATGGTCTTCTCAAGACTGTAATTTGCTTATCAGCTAAGAAAAAAAATTAGATGTGTAACAGTGCAACCTGGTGACACCTAACATAGCAATATTAATAGGCAAAAGTAAGCAAAGGCCTGGATTTACACCCATGAACTTAGTGGCATTATTCAACGGGGTTTCAGCATGTAGGAGAGAGCTGCCTGCAGTTCTGTTTATTGCCAAAATTAAAATAGCTTCCCTCTGCTTTTAACTGAACTAAATGGGACTCACTTTCTGAAGTGTACTGAGTCCAGCCACTTTTCAGATTTTACTCCTGATTGATTCCAGAACAGTGTGCCCAGTGCTGCATCCTTGGAAATCAGTGGGATTCTTGTCATGGATTTCAGTGAGATAAGGATTTGAGTGATTTATGAAATTAAGAACATAAGAACGACCATACTGGGTCAGACCAGTGGTCCGTCTATCCCAGTATACTGTCTTCCAACTGTGTCAGGTGCTTCAGAGGGAATGAACAGAACAGGCACTCATCGAGTGATCCATCCCATTGTCCACTCCCAGCTTCTGGAAAACAGAGGCTAGAGACACTCACAGAATAGTATTGCATCCCTGCCCATCCCAATGGCTAATAGCCATTGATGGACCTATCCTCCATGAACTTATCTAGTTCTTTTTTGAACCCTGATATATTTTGGGCCTTCACAACATCCCCTGGCAAGGAGTTCCACAGGTTGACTGTGCAGTGTGTGAAGAAGTACTTTCTTCTGTTTGTTTTAAACCTGCTGCCTATTTTCTTTGGGTGACCTCTAGTTCTTGTGTTGTGTGAAGGACTAAATAACATTTCCTTATTCACTTTCTCCACACCAGTCAAGAATTTATAGACCTGTATCATAACCCCCGTTTGTCATCTCTTTTGAGCTGAAAAGTCCCAGTCTTTTTAATCTCCTCATACGGAAGCTGTTCCATATTCCTAATCATTTCTGTTGCCCATCTGTGTAACTTTTCCAATTCCAATATATCTTTTTTGAGATGGGGCGAACAGAACTGCACACAGTATTCAAGATGTGGGCATACCATGGATTTATATAGAGGCAATATGATATTTTCTGTTTTATTATCTATCCCTTTTCTAATGGTTCCTAACATTCCATTCGATTTTTTTGACTGCCACTGAACATTGAGCAGATGTTTTCAGAGAAACATCCACAACAACTACAAGATCTTTGAGCGTAACGGCTAATTTAGATCCCATCATTTTGTATGTACACTTGAGATTATCTTTTCCAGTGTGCATTACTTTGTATTTATCAACATTGAATTTAATCTGCCATTTTGTTGCCCAGTCACCGAGTTTTATGAGATCCTGTGATAGGAAAAAATGGGGGTGGGGAGCGTACGTATCTTACCTCTATGTCCCTCCCAGCCAGAGTCCACACGCTCGCCCTTATCAACAGGGCAGTAAGGCCTAAGGGCCAGAGCCAGGAAGTCTGCCTCTTCTCGCAGGGCAGTGAGGACTAGTGGCCCAAGTCAATACATTTGCCCTTGTCAGCTGGGCAGTATGGTCTAGCGGCCACTGCCGGGCACAGGGGGAGGGGTTGCACCCCCAGTAGGTGGGTCCAGCCCCTCTCACTCCACCAGACCCCAGCCCAGTACCCTGTTAGTGGTCGTAGCGTGGGCCACTGAGTCAGCAATGAAGGCTCCAACCAAAACACGCTGACTCAAGGCTTCGGCTCACTCACTGGTCTGCTGCCTGATTCCCCTGGGCTGCTTCCTTCAGTCATCCCTGCTGCTGTGGTCTGGGCATCCCTGTTACCTCTAGGCTCTCCGGTCTGCCCTTTCTTCAGGCCTCTGAACCCTGTGAGGCCTCCAGGTTTCCTTGGCATCTGCCTGGGCTGCAGCATCCTCAGTTCCTATGGTCCCGGGCTTCCGCTGAGCCTTGGTTGGAGCACATTCTTCGTCCACGGCAGTCACCCCCAACTGAGCCGAGCTGCTCTCTTTTATACTGGTACACCTGGAGCATGCCCAGTAGGGTAAAGGGGGTGTGGCTTCCTCAGCCCACAATGTAGGGTTAATACCTTCCCATCCAGTGTGGGGTGAGTGTGCCCCGTCACAGATCCCTTTGTAACTCTTTGCAGTCTGCTTTGACTTAACTATCTTGAGTAAGTTTGTATCATCTGCAATTTTGCCACCTCACTGTTTACCCCTTTTTCCAGATAACTTATGAATGTGTTGAATAGGACTGGTCCCAGTACAGACCCCTGGGTGACACCACTATTTACCTCTCTCCATTCTGAAAACTGACCATTTATTCTTACCCTTTATTTTCTGTCTTTTAACCAGTTACTGATTCATGAGAGGACCTTCCCTCTTATCCCATGACTACTTACTTTGCCTAAGAGCCTTTGGTGAGAGACCTTGTCAAAGGCTTTCTGAAAATCTAAGTATGCTACATCCAGTGGATCCCCCTTGTCTGCATTGTTGTTGATCCCCCTCAAATAATTCTAATAGATTTGTGAGGCATGATTTCCCTTTACAAAAACCATGTTGCTCCTTCCCCCCAAAATTGTGTTCACCTATGTTAATTCTATTCTTTACTACAGTTTCAACCAATTTGCCTGGTACCGAACTTCTTAAATGTACAACCAAAGCAATGTTAACATTGTTATTTTAGGCTATGTCTACAGTACCCTATATACCACTGCCAGTGGTGTGCATGTATAGCTACACATTGCAGTGAAAAGCAAACTGAATCCATCATGGGTCAGTGAAAGACTTAGGCAGCAGGGAAAGGCTTCTGCAGCTTCTGGCTGCGGAAGTCTTTCCCTGCAGTGAGGAAAGGCTCTGGCAGGGGGGAAGCAGTGAGCAAATGCTTCTTCCAGAGTCTTTCCCAGCAGGGGGAAGAGCTCCATCAGTGGGCAGCTGCCAGTAACGGGGAGGCAACCAGTCGCTGCACTGTTAAAACTAGCAGTGTAGGTGGAAAGATGGGGGTTGGATGAGTTGAGATCTATGTAGGCCA
>NW_020670101.1:0-2973 GCF_002925995.2 Terrapene triunguis | reverse complement strand
CCGGGGGCACTGGGAAGAAGCGGAGCAAACGCAGTCAGCTCGGGGGATGAGCCCCAGGCGGCGTCGGGGCAGGGAGAGCAGCTGGGGGCTGCACAGCTCAGCCCCGGGTGCCCCCTGCAGGGGGAGCTGTAGCTCTGGGGGCAGCAGGGGCCGGGGAGAGGTTTGCAGCAGGGAGCCCTGGACCCTGCCCCAGATGGGCTCAGATGGGTTCACACCTCGTGAGCTTCACCCACTAACCTCCACACACCCAGGGTCTCCGTGTTATTCCATGGGGCGCCCCCTGCAGGGAGGGGGGAATATTCCCAGGGGCTCAGTATTACTTAATGGGGCGCCCCCTTCCGGGCAGGAGGATCAGTTTCAGGAAGTTAACATGGGGTAGGTTCCGGGCATCAGGTGGTGCAGGGGGATCGAGGATGAGAAGCAGAGATGGGGAGATTTACGTGTAACATTGACTGTTTTGCAGGTGTCTCCCACGCAGCAGGCGATGCTCGACCTTATTGTCATTCCATTCCCAAAATTCATAGACCAGGGGCCGGCTTTCCATTGGCTGCACGTCACGCAGTCCTTGTGAATGGACTGGGCCTTCTTTCCCTCTGCACAGGAAGAGAAGATGGAGATTTATTCCCCTTCCACTCCCACCCCACTGATGCCCTCTTCACAGTGACGGCCCTGTGCCATTAGCCTTCCTCTACCCATGGGGAAACTGAGGCACAGGGAGGGGATGCAATTTACCCATGGGGCTTAAGTTCAGCCTTGTAAAAAGCGGTTCTCAAATGAAAGGCCCAGGCAGTCACAGGAAATTCACGGGGTTTGCAGCAGGGCTAGACAAAGTGATTCCAGCACCTAAATCCAGTTCTTAGATCCTCCAGCTCCCCACCCTGCTGCCACCTAACACCGGGGGCCCCGGGTCTCCTGCCCATAAAGTCCTTTAATTACCAAAGTTTCCACCAGAGGGTACCTGCAGGGCCGCCAAAATCTCAAAGCCGTGCATTTTGCTCACCCCTTAACCAGCCCACGGTGGGATTCACAAACTAAACATTCCCCTGCCGATATCACCTGCAGGACCTGATCCAGGGGACGCCCTCGGAGCACACCCACTGGATCGGGCCCTGTACAAAGCCCAGCTAGGGAGGGTGTGTGTGTGTGTGGGGGGGTGTTGCCTCCCATATACCCAAGAGACCAGTGGACGTGGGGGAATCAGGTTGCAGGGAATGTTTAACTATTTCATACAACGTGGGGCGGCTTCAACAGGGGAGACTGAGAAACCCACCCGGAGGCCACGGGGCCAGACATGACCGTAAGAGGTCTGGGTTGATGTCCCCAGCCTGATTCAGGCTAAGTGGGGATTTGAACTAGGCTCTCCCAAGGCCCAGATGAGTACCCAGCCACTGGGGTCTCAGGCCAGCCCCTCCTCCACAGCCATCATTAGCAAGGAAGGGCTGACCCGGTCCAGACTCCCAGCGAGGAGTTCCCAGCTGTGGAGCCCAACCAGAGCTGGGCACGGATTTACGGCAGAACTCTGGGTGAGGGGCGGAGCTTAGGTCACACCCTTCTCCTCGGCATTTCCTATTGGCTGGCTTAGGCGGCTCCTGCTGGCTGTGCTGGCTTTTGCGGATCCCATCCTGAGTGGGCACCTGGCCCATGGGCTGGCTAGTCACCTGGATTGATTCCCAAGCGCAGCTACGGACGGTGGATGCATGTGGCCACCAGAGGCCACTGTGACTTTTGGGGTCCTGGAGCCCCTTCCCCAAGCTCCCGGCTCCGACACCTGCCCTGCACTCTGGAGCAGCACTGTGGGAGCGGTGGTGTTTCATTAGAGTGCCGTAGGGCGGCTGGCTCTGTCTGTTGGAGGGAGGATCTGGCTTTCTCTCCTCTCCCCCTTTGCCATGATTGAAATAAAAAATCGTTCCCTAATATTTGCAAGTGCTCTGCTAGCAAAAATGTCTGAGACGCTTTCTTACAGCACACTTGTTCTGTTCTTACAGTTCATTGCAACCATGTCCCGTTGGTGGTATTCTTCCTAGCACTTCTTCTTCACACGGTCCGGGTGTCTGCCTTTACTGACGGCACGTCAACCTGTCGCCAGGAAAGTATCTGAACTGTCCAAACTGCAAACCCTGTGAATTTCCTGTGACTGCCTGGGCCTTTCATTTGAGAACCGCTTCTTACAATGCTGAACTTAAGCCCCATTGGGAGGTAGCCCACAGGGTCTGGCATAGAACCCAGGAGTCCTGGCTCCCAGCTATTGCCTGTTTGAACCCAGCCACCCCACTCCCGTCCCAGGGGAAGGTGTAGAATAGAACCCAGGAGTCCTGGCTCCCCAGCCTGTTCCCTCACCCAGGTTGGTTAGGGTCCATTTCACCTACCCCCTATGACTTCGGTAAGGAAGATGCCACAAGAGTCTTGCCCAGCAGCGCAGGTCTGCATGCTGCCCGTGCAGTTGTTTCCTGATTCAGTGCAAACCTCACACTGCAGACAGGTCCCTGGAGAAGGAGAGAGAACATGACAGGTCTAGATTCGTCCCTTCCTTGTCCCCTCACTTTCTCTTGAATTTTATTGAGGATCTCGCCCCATAGACACCAAAGGAGCTATCGTCCTTTCACCCCAGCTGGGGATTGTACAGAAATGCCTTTAATATTGTCCTGAGCTCATGTTAGTGAAATTCAGATCTGCCTTTCAGACAAACTCGTGGGGAAAATCTCCCTTCAGGAATATCTTTGGTCTCTGGGCTGCTCTGAAACACGCCCAGTCAGTGATTTAAAGAATAAATATTTCCTCCCATTTCCAGAATTGTTTCACTTGCTGTCACGGGGACTTTGTGACTTCCAGCCTCTCCTCCTCGGATGTTGTCACTCAGACGCTCCCAACTGAGCCCCCATTATTCTGTGGCTGCTTTTCGGTAACGTTTAGTAACAGTTTTACCCGGCAGGCAGCTCTGAGCTGTTGGTACGTTGGAGAAGTTAGGAAATCAGC
>NW_020670100.1:0-2198 GCF_002925995.2 Terrapene triunguis | reverse complement strand
TGCTCTGACTCTGGCTCAGGGGGTCAGAACACCAGCGGGAAAGGGAACGGGGTGACGTGCGGCGGAAGGGGGTCCGATTACAGTCTCCGCACTAGCAGCTTCATTGTCAGTTTGTAAAAGGGCCCTGTTTTAAAAGCACACATCTTACTGTTATCAATCAGCTGTGGCACATTTCATGCTGTCCTTCTCCTGGCCCGCCTGCACATTGCTAAACGGCTTTTAAAACGGAAAGAAATGGAATGGCTAACGAGTGCTTCAACCTGGGGTAACTAGACTATAAACATCCTGGCTGGCACTTGTCCTCCACCTGACTTTCTACTGCATCACTGTCTGTGACAGGGCAGAACGCAGCGTAAGAAACAAATCTGCAACATTAAGGGGGGGATTCTAGGTAGGGGAATAAGCACTGGTCTCTGCTTCCCTCTTGACTTCTTACCTTTGATGTAGACCCTGGGCAAAATATTTTGGAAGGGAGCAGCATGCAGCAAATCACAAACTTCTTCCTGGGACTGAGGCAGGAGGAAGAAAAAAAAAAATAAGTTAAAAAATTCCTTAAGGGACTGAGTATATGGCTCAGGGGGCTGGCAAGAGCACATGGACCTGTTCACCTCTAGGGGGCGCATTCAAATCCAGCCCAGTAGCAACGTAAGAGGTCTGAACCCCTGTGAAGTGAAACTGGAAAAAAGTACCTGCCCAAAGCCCTTTAAACCTAAACCAGAAAGGTTTGTATAGCTCCATTAAATAACTTCCTGTCGGTATAAGCCCAGAAGGCTACATAGAGCACTCACTGACTCCGAGTCTAGAAGCACAGGAAGGAAATGATTTCTGTTTTACTCTAACTTGATGACTTCCTATCATTTATTTTCTAAGGATCTCAAGACATTATCTTGATAGGAAGAACTTGTTGGCTTAATTGCTGCAAGGTGTGTCTGTACATACATATATGAATCCTAGGGGCTGTTACTGAATCTTACACAGTATGTTTGTTTGGATTTAGTTCATTTGGATAGGCCTTTACAGCCAATACTATCAGACCAAAGGTGTGGTGCACCCCAGGCAGACTAGAGAAGTCATACAAAAGGGCTAGAAAGGAATAACAAAATGAGATGCCACTTGGAAAAACACATGCCAGCACACTTGTGGAAATTAATCCAAAACACAGACATACAAGAGGGAGAAACCTGGAAAGAGTAATACTGAAAGAGTGATGGCTGACAACAAATTGTATATGAGTTTGCAATGGGAGACGGCAGCAAGGAAAAAGGAGAGGTTACTTACCCAGTAGCTGGAGTTCTCTGAGATGTTTTGTCCCTGTGGGAGTTCCATGTGCATCTGTGCACCTTTGAGTGGAGATTTTTCTTCTGCAGTGTCCATGGGTCTGCACCTGCACCCTACACATCCTCATGCTCTGGACCGAGGTTATACAGGGAGAGGTGGATCTGCCACCACGCCACTTCCTTCTCAACAAGTCCAAAGGCAAGAACTCCGAGGCAGAGGGGAAAGGAGGGTGGGCAGTGGAGCACCCGTAGGGATAAAACCTCTAAAAGAACTCCAGTTACTGTACAAGGTAAGTAACCTCTCCTTCTTTGAGTTATTGTCCTTATGGGTGCGCCACACTAGGTATCTCCCAAGGAGTACACCTATTATGGAGGAGGATGCTGAGGAGACAGGTTCAGAACAGTTCGGAGAGTGGCCTTACCAAAGGCTGCGTCTGATCTGGAGACATGGCCATGAAGTATGTGGTTTTGAAGGATACTTGGAAAAGGAAACAACTCCCCAGAGTTCAAAGGGGGAGGAGGGTTCTCAAGGCACGGAAAATTAATTAACCTCCCAAGGTGGAGTGAGCTGACTGACGTGAGGGAAGACATTGGTCGAGATTCCTTCAGGAATCTTGTGGTGGTAGGAGGAGCACAAACTGAAACCCCTTTGATTGGCTGGTGAAAGGCTCTAATGGCAGCTAGGTGGACTTTAATAGAGCTGAATGAGAAGCCTCGGGTTTTTATATGGAACAGGTAGTCAAGCCCGATAGGGAGGTCAGTCTCGGATGGGGATGACCGCCGTGCACACTAAAGCTGGAAACACTTCCACTTTTACAAGACGGCTTTTGCCATGGTGGGCTTCCGACTGTTCCGCAGTACCGCCTGCAGTTCCGCTTCCGACTGTCCCTCAAGACGACAATTCTGCTCCGGGCTCAAGAG
>NW_020670099.1:0-3482 GCF_002925995.2 Terrapene triunguis | reverse complement strand
ATCTCTGAAGCAGACGACTTCTCAAAAATTGTAGACCAGTGTAATCAAATGGCCACGCAACAGCACTGCATCAGGGTCCCCTGCACACTTGTCTTCCCCATTACTTTAACCTTGTGTCTTATAAATGCAACACAAATCAAAAATCCATCCTGTCCACTGAAGGAGGCAGAGTTCTATGGAAAAAGAGTATATCATCATCTAGTTGGAGACTGTATCCTAGTGCAGGTGCATAAAGGGGCAAATTATTGCTGCATGGGCAGTCTTAACTCTGGCATTTTGAATGCTTGACTTAGCCACCAACATGTTTTCATATCAATGTGTTTTTTTGTAATATGATAAGGTGCCCAGGAGAGGGGAGCTTGCAAGTTAAGAAAGCCCCTCCCTACACAGTCATCAGTTCATTGTTGGAGTCAGCAGTCTCCTGGTTAGTATCCCATGAGAGTCTTAGGCCTGGTCTACACACAGTTTTGGTACCAGTATAAGTATTTCCATTAGAGGAGTAACTTTTTTAAAAATCAAAATAGTTTATACCAGTCCAAGCCCTAGTGCGGGTGCAGTTATAAAGGTGCCTTATCCCAGCATAACTTACTCCATTCCTGTACAGGAATAAACTACCCAGTATAAGGCACATTTGAGAGCTCTATCAGGCAAACGAGTGTTAGTATACATGAGTGATGGCTAATCAAAGAGCATAAAGTTAGCTGTCCTTCCCATTTCTGCCCATAGTTGTAAGACCACACCGGTATAGTTAAAGCAGTACAACTTCTATGTGGAGAGAAGCCCTTGATGCCTGCCATAGAGCTATGGGCAGCAATTGGAAACTTTATGTCCTCTGATTAGCCATTACTCATGTATTCTAAGGGTATGTCTACACTACGGGATTAATCCGAATTTACAGAATTCGATTTTTGGCAACCGACTGTATAAAGTTGAGTGTATGCGGCCACACTAAGCACATTAATTCATCAGTGTGCGTCCATGTACTGAGGCTAGCGTCGACTTCCAGAGCGTTGCACTGTGGGTAGCTATCCCATAGTTCCTGCAGTCTCCTCTGCCCATTGGAATTCTGGGTTGAGATCCCAATGCCTGATGGGGCCAAAAACATTGTCGCAGGTGGTTCTGGGTATATCCTCCCACTCCCTCCTGGAAAGCAACGGCAAACAACCATTTCGCGCCTTTTTTCCTGGGTGAACAGTGCAGACGCCATACCACGGCAAGCATGGAGCCCGCTCAGCTCAAGACAGCAGTCATGAACATAGTAAACACCTCACGCGTTATCGTGCAGTTTATGCTGAACCAGAACCTGCAAAACCAGGCCAGCAGGTGTCGGCTACGGCAGCACGGCGACGAGAGCGATGAGGACATGGACACAAAATTCTATCAAACTGCGGGCCCCGGCACGTTGGAGATTATGCTGTTAATGGGGCAGGCTCTAGCCATGGAACACCGATTCTGGGCCCGGGAAACAAGCACAGACTGGTGGGACCACATAGTGTTGCAGGTGTGGGACGATTCCCAGTGGCTGCAAAACTTTCGCATGCGTAAGGGCACTTTCATGGAACTTTGTGACTTGCTTTCCCCTGCCCTGAAGCACCAGAATACCAAGATGAGAGCAGCCCTCAGAGTTGAGAAGCGAGTGGAGATAGCCCTGTAGAAGCTTGCAACACCAGACAGCTACCGGTCAGTCGGGAATCAATTTGGAGTGGGCAAATCTACTGTGGGGGCTGCTGTGATGCAAGTAGCCAAAGCAATCACTGAGCTGCAGCTACCAAAGGTAGTGACTCTCGGAAATGTGCAGGTCATAGTGTATGGCTATGCTGCAATGGGATTCCCTAACTGTGCTGGGGCGATAGATGGAACCCATATCCCTATCTTGGCACTGGAGCACCAGGGTAGCCAGTACATAAACCGCAAGGGGTACTTTTCAATGGTGCTGCAAGCACTGGTGGATCACAAGGGACGTTTCACCAACATCAACATGGGATGGCCAGGAAGGGTTCATGACGCTCGTGTCTTCAGGAACACTACTCTGTTTAAACGGCTGCAGCAAGGGATTTACTTCCCAGACCAGAAAATAATCATTGGGGATGTTGAAATGCCTATCGTTATCCTTGGGGACCCAGCCTACCCCTTAATGCCATGGCTCATGAAGCCATACACAGGCAGCCTGGACAGTAGTCAGGAGCTGTTCACCTATAGGCTGAGCAAGTGCAGAATGTTGGTAGAATGTGCATTTGGACGTTTAAAGGGTCGCTGGCACATGTTACTGACTCGGTCAGACCTCAGCCAAACCAATATTCCCATTGTTATTGCTGCTTGCTGTGTGCTCCACAATCTCTGTGAGAGTAAGGGGGAGACCTTTATGGCAGGGTGGGAGGCTGAGGCAAATCGCCTGGCCGCTGATTACGCGCAGCCAGACACCAGGGCGTTTAGAAGAGCACACCAGGAAGCGCTACACATCAGAGAAGCTTTGAAAACCAGTTTCATGACTGGCCAGGCTACGGTGTGAAAGTTCTGTTTCTTGAAAACCCACTCCCTTGATTAACTCATTCCCTGTAAGCAAACCACCCTCCCCACTTCGATCACAGCTTGCTTTCAAAGGAAATAAAGTCACTATCATTTAAAAATCATGTATTCTTTATTAATTGATTATAAACATAGGGAGAGAACTGACAAGGTAGCCTGGGTGTGGTTTGGGAGGAGGATAGGAGGGAAGGAAAAGGCCACTAAAAAAAGGTTAAAATAATGACAGCCTTTTGCGTGGGCTGTCCACTGGGGTGGAGTGGGAGGATGCACGGAGCCTCCCCCTCCCCCCCGCGTTCTTACACGTCTGGGTGAGGAGGCTATGGAACATGGTGAGGGGGGAGGGAGGTTATACAGCGGCTGCAGCAGCAGTCTGTCATCCTGCTGCCGTTCCTGAAGCTCCACCAGACGGCGGAGCATGTCCGTTTGATCACGAAGCAGCCCCAGTGTTGCAGCCTGCCACCTCTCATCTCGAGCGTCCCTCATGGCCTCACATTCACTGGCATCTTTCTTGTACTTTGATACCGTGTCCTTCCACTCATTCAGATGAGCTCTTTCATTGTGGGTCGATTCCATGATTTCAGAGAACATTTCGTCTTGCGTCCTTTTTTTCCGGCGCCTTATCTGAGATAGCCTTCGGGATGGAGGAGGGAGGCTTGAAAAATTTGCAGCTGCGGGAGGGAGGGAAAAAAGGTAGAGAAGTATTTAAAAAGATACATTTTACAGAACAATGCTTATACTCTTTCATGGTGAACAACACTATTCACATTACATAGCACATGTGATTTCGGTACAAGGTCGCATTTTGCATCTTAATATTGAGTGCCTGCGGCTTTGGTGTTGACATCACAGACGCAGGTCCGGGCAACAGAATTCGGCTTGCATGTGGCCATGGTAAGCCATTGTCTTTCAGCTTCTGCAGCCTTCCTAAAAGCAGCGCCCTCCTTTCCCACATACCA
>NW_020670098.1:0-1610 GCF_002925995.2 Terrapene triunguis | reverse complement strand
ATCCAAAAGCTGATGCTGTCTGGATGACTATAGAATAATTACCAGGCAAATAGACTGGTTGTTGTGAGTGAGGGGTGTGGATGTTTACAAGAAGATTTAATTCTATCTAGGTAGACCTGTCTGTATATTTCTCTTGCTTGTTTTGTCTCAGCAATGGGGAATTTATGCTCAGTAGCCAAGGTCACATATACAAAAATAAAGCCAACCACAATAGGTGCTGGTCTCCTTTGTGTCTGAAGTTACCAGAATCTTTGGTGTCCTGTCCCTCTTGCTAGAAGGTGATATCTACAGGTCTTCTTAGTGTTTTTCAAATATGTATTTTTGTAAAAAGGTTAAAAAGAAAAATTCTGGTGAGTCATGCAGCTTCAAGTGTGTAACTCCTGAACATAAAGGATGAGGAGAACCTGCAAATGGTCTGGTCCAGCTTACTCATAGAAATTACAGCTGGATGGGAAGACATATTAAAGCCCCCCCAGGAATCCCCTCACCGAAAATCTTGTTTGCTGAACAGGAGGTGAATAGACAGTAAGGCAAGGGCTTTGCCAAAGTTTACAGAAGTTCCATGCTATGTTTCATAGCTCTAGCATGGCCATTTGATCAATCTTTTCTCTGCCTCTCCAAATCCTTCCTAATCAGTGCATCGTGCCAATCACTAAGCAGAAGTACTTTGTGGCAGAGGTATAACATCATGTAACAATGGTAATTTAGATGTGTCCGTTTTTTCTGTGAACAAGGAACTTCGTTAGAATAAGGAAAACATTATCCATAAACCCACTGCCTCTATTCGTCACTATAAAGTATTTCCCTAATTTCTTCCCAAGCTTCCTTCCTGAGTCCGAGGTAATTTCAGCACATCAGGTGACAGTCCCAAGGGGGTCCCTGTGACCGAACCCTTCACACACACATCCTCTCTTGAGGTCTTTAAAATCATTTACCATCAGTGTTATCAGTAGCCTGCTAGAAGTGTCTTTTAGTTCCACTTAGAGACATAATTACATTACTTGCCTTGTAGTGTTCAGTAGCTCTTGCTTATTCAATATATTTAAAAGCCCCTATTAAAAATTTATTTAATCTTTCAAAAATGAAGACTGTCTAGGCTCTGAATTAGCAAACTGTAAATAAGACCCCAAGAGATTTCATTTTCAGGTTGAACAGGTTGGCACTACTTTCAAGTCTACAAGATTATGTGCACCATCTACTGTCTGGACTGTGTACAAGCTAAAGTCAGTATGCTAAATTAATGTTGGCATAAGTTATAAATCTATAATTTCTAGAGGCGAGGACATTTTTGATATTGAAAAAGGGAGAAATGCATTATTATCAGTTCCATAAATCTGCTTGTTGTCAAAGGCCCATCAATTTTATACATTATCACAAAGCATTCTGCATACTTTGTTTGCCCTCAGATTTTGCACATTAATTTGTTAGCTGTGTATGTTCTACACCTTTAAGGATATGAAGGGTAACAGGGTGGATAAAAATCAATTTTTTTTTATTTAAATCGGATTTTTTTGATAAAAAGTTTGAGGAAAAAACCTATCTAAACATAGTTTTAATTAAGAAACATTATAGCTCAAAGATATCTCATCATGGAATAGGGATTATAAATT
>NW_020670097.1:0-8089 GCF_002925995.2 Terrapene triunguis | reverse complement strand
AATGAAATTAAAGCAAAACACATTCTAAGCGGATCTTAACACTTTCAATGTTGTTACAAACGTAGATGCTTCTCACCACAGGCTGGCTGGTTGCCCTTCAGCCAGGCTCTCCCCTTTGGTGCTTCATTTACTTGGTGGTGATGTCTGTAGATGGAGGTGGAAGACAGAGGAAGAGTATGGCAAATGTCTCTCCCTTTTATCCTGTTCTTTCTTCCCTCTTGGCTTTGCCCCCCTCCCTCCCCCCACATCCAGAGTCAGGTGAGCATTACCTCATTGTAGTCCCTACTGGCCAAAGGAAGGGGGGGTGACTCACAGATTCTTTGTTGCTGCCTAGGCCAGTGTCCTTTGTTCCTGTGAGGCTGGGTTTGTCCCATACATGCCCTGATGAGGTGTGAACAGCACCTCTGATCTTGGATAGTTTTCCTGGGCCTGTTTTAGGCCATGAGGATACATTTTCAGCCTCATAACTATATACACAAAATTACAACCTATAATATTACTATAATATTACTTTAACAACAATTATGATAACATCACTATAACAACAATGCTCAGTGCATCATGAGCCTTCCGGAGACACCCGATATGACAAACTTTCCATTGGATACCACACAACCATTTTATAAGGATGAACATGGAGGTGTAGTATGTTCCCACGAGGTACAGAGAGTCACATGGGGTCAAATGGTCGACAAACTGATGGAGATTTTCTGATGGTCACAGCACCTAGTCTAGGGGGCGGTGTCTAGAAGCCTTGACCAAGTACTCAAAACTGCTGTTTTGAGGTAGGTAGGTGAGATGTAGACAATTGTAATGGGATCTGTCTATTCTTAGAAGGATATCTCTATCATCTCCACTGCAGGTCGTGCTGTCATTGAGGTGGGAGGAAAGCCAGGGATCAATATCTTGGGGAAGGGTTGTATCTACCTGGTCTTCTCTCTTTTCTGTGTATAAATTTTGAATGATCTCAATGTTGCTTTTGAATCCTTTAGGTAATGGAGGAATTCATAGGTCCGCTTGGTAAATAGTTCGGAGCTTTGAATGGGAGATCCTCTATGGTGGCCTGCGCATCTCATGACCACTGAAGTTCCTATGGACAAAGCAGCTGTATCAGCCACATCTAAAGATGACATTAGTGCCATCCATGCCAGTAGCTGACCCTCCACTACAATTGCCTGGAACTGTTCCTTTTTGTCCTCCAGAATGTATTCAATAAATTTGCTTAACTTAGAGGAGTTTGTGAGACTATACTTTAACATAAGCAGCTCATAATATGAAATTCTGAATTGTAGAGTTGCCGATGAGTACACCTTACATCCAAACAGATCTATCCTCCTCCAGTCTTTATCACAGGGGTCATCTTGGAGTAATATTGTCTCCCTCTTTCATTCACTGCATTGACTACCAGAGATTTTGGCATGGGATGTGAAAGAAGTCCATATCTTTTGAGGGGACATAATACTTTTTTTCAGTCCCCTGACATATGGGAGGTATAATGGCTGCCAGACCACTTAGGCTGGATTTAATAAGGCCTCATTGATAGGAAGCGTGATCTTGGCTGATGTAGAGGTCTGCAATATGTCCAGTGATTTGTGTTGTGATTCTCACACTTCCTCCAATTTGATCTGGAGGGACTCTGCTATTCGTCAGAACAGTTCTTGAAATTGTTTGAAGTCATCAGCAGTTGTTGGGATAGAGGGGGCTGGCATGACTCCCTCGTCCAGTGAAAATGAAGAGATGTTGGTTAGAGGTGAAGTCTCTCCTTCTGCTCCTCAAATGATTCTCCTTCAGGAAGTATGGATGCAGAGGAAGATGGGGAGTGTCTAGGTCTCTCCCTCTGACTATCCAGACTGCCAATCTTCCTGTTTCACACCTTTGTTGGCACCTATCTAGCGCCACACAACCAGACCCTCTCAGTTCCTTCTCTACCACCTGGTCCATAGATTGAACTCTGAAGTAGAGAGGAGGAGGATGGGTAGTGGAGCACCCACAGGGACACCATTTCAAAGAGCCTCAGTTACTGCACAGAGTGAGTAACCTTCTCTTCTTCTTTGAGGAGTGTCCCTGTGGCTTCTTCACTTCATGTGACTGTCAAACAGTGTCCCTCTGTGGACAGAAGGGGCTTCAGAGTTGCATGAGTAATTGACGATAATACAGTAAGTTCTACTGTGATGTTATTGACATAAATTGTGACCGTATAGATTATTGTTGCAACCAAGGTCCTGTAGTGGCACCAAATAATGTATAAAAGGGGGTCAAATAAGGTGTCTAAGACAAGATTATGGTTTGCTAGTTATGATTATGCTATCTGTATGTGTGTATCATTTTTGTAGTTGAAGTTATGAATATTGGCTATGTACTTGTATATCAATGTGTTTTGATTCTAAGTAGCCTCAATGAAGAATTTGGTCATCTTCTTCAGAAGGGACTATTCTCAGTAAGTGCCCAATCAAGAAACACTTAGCTGACAATGAATTTTGGGAGACAACAATCCACATCTGAGCTTTCCTGGGAACGTTCAAACTAACCTGTGAACAATGGCATTGGCCTGTAAAGAATTGAGTCATGCATGGACATGTGACTTGTCCAGGTGACTCCAGGCTCCATCTTGCTGCTGTGATCATCCATTGATTAGCATAAATATTGGCATTGGGTAGTGAGCTAGCTATTTAATTTGTGGGCTAGTCCCATTCCTATCTCCCTAGAGAGTGGATAGACAAGATTCTATTCTTGATTTAATACATTTAAGATGAAGCTTCATGGCAACAACTAATTAGCAAAAGAGGCAATTATGACATGGATAATATGGGATCTGCTATGAAATGGGCAGTAACACCATTTACATTATGAGCTGCATTCCATGTGCCATTTCAATGCAGAGTCCTTTCAATTTGTACATTGCCTGTCATACTGTGTCTCTTTGTAGGAGTGTTATGGTTCTTGGAGAACACAAAACAAAAGTGGGTGAGTCTATTTAAATTTCAACCATGTATGAGCAGCACTGCTCACAACCAACAAATGCTATTGACAAAACAAGCCAAGTCATCTGCTCTATCCAAAACAGGAAAGGGGTGGGAGATCTAATAATAAATCAGTGATTTTTCTTTTCATTCTACAAGACTCTTACACAACAGTAGAGCAGCACATAGAAGAAAATGCACACAGACTTACTTATTCTCTTCTCCAAGTCTCCTAAGAAAGAAACAAATGTTTAATGATAATGACAGCAGCTTTTGCCATAATATGTCCAAAGAGGAAGGTAACTAACAGTTAAAATATTGAAAGCTGTATTATCTTTATTGGAGAATAGCTGAGAGGAAGCAGGTGACACAATGAACATGATAGTGTCTAAGGCCAGAAGGATGCATTTTCATCATCTATAACATGGGCCAGAGAACTTCTCCAAAATGATTCATGTTCGTATTAGAGCAGATCTTTTAGTGATGGAGATCTTCCAGTGATGGAGGATCCACCACAAACCCTGGTAAATTGTTACAACGGCTAATCACCCTCACTTTTAAAAATGTACAACTTCTTTCCAGTTCGACTTCCAGCCATTGGATCTTGTTAGACCATTCTCTGCTAGACTAAAGAGCCCATTATCAAATATTTGTTCCTATCTACATACTTCTGGAGCGTAATCAGTCTCTTTGAGTCTATCACTATTATACACATTATCTAATCCCTTAGTCATTCTGGTTCTCTTCTCTGAACCCTCTCCAGTTTGCAGCGGCGGCTCCAGGCACCAGTGCACCAAGCTCGTGCCTGGGGCGGCAAGTCACAGGGGGACGGCCTGCCATTCACTTTAAGGGCGGCAGTCAGGCCGCCTTCGGCGGCTTGGCTGCAGGAAGTCCGCCGGTCCCACGGTTTTGGCGGCAATTCGGCGGTGGGTACGCCGAAGTCGCGGGACCGGCGGACCTCCTGCAGGCATGCCGCTGAAGGCAGCCTGACTGCCGTGCTTGGGGTGGCAAAAAAGCTAGAGCCGCCCCTGCCAGTTTGACAACTTCACTTTTCAGTTGGGGATACTGTAACTGCACACAGTATTCTAGCATCACAGCCAAATACAGAGCTAATATAACATCCGTAGTCCTAGTTACGATCATCCCAATGCCCGCTGGCCTGGTGCCTAGCCAACATTTTCCAATTGAAGGGGTTTTGTGAAGTCCAGGGAAAGGGGTGCAGCCCTGCTGAGACAGAAATTGCACCTATTCCCATCACACACAATGTGTGTCGAATAGGTACAGCTGTGTGTCAGGAAAGGTGAATGGGTTGCTGAACTGCACTGCCCTGGGGAGATCCAAGAGGGATGGTCCCTCAAGGTGTTAACAGCTTCTCCTGGAGATTCCAGGCATGGAGGGGAACAGCACCCTCAGCATTGAGGTGCCAGGGCATAGGAGGCCAGGCCGCTCTTCTCGCACAAAGGAACGGGACCCCTGAGCATGAGGCCTGGTTTCCAGCAGACTTTTTAGCTTTGACGTGATTCCAGGATGCTCTGCGTTTGCTATGTGAGGGGAGAACTCTGCTCATCAGTGGAGGATACAGTGAAAGGTCCCTGAAGTTCTCAGCAGAGGTTTCCCACTCAAGGGGATGCTCTGGCCCTCAGGGCAGGGTATTAAACCCCACAGAGTGGTTTAAGAGTTATAGAATGGTGGAATCTAGAACTAGCTGCTAAACATTTCCCTGATAAAACCCCACTCTGTGTGACCGTCTCAGAAGCCAAAGCAAACTCACCTATGCAATGCAGCCATTGCTTTGAAAAAGGAGACGCATCTCTGCGTCTCACCTATTTGTCTTTGTTTTTGCCGGAAATTGGGTTAATGAACATTTGTTTCCTCTCATCAGCCCCAGTCTGACAACCCAACCCTGAACAAGCAGAGAGACAACCTGCCAATAAAAAATACCCAGCCCTCCTCAGTCCCAATTGCAAAATTCACTCACTTCCAGGGGAAAGGCCTCTCAACAGTTAATAAAAACCTGCCTCCACCACTTTCGTCAACTGTAAAATGGCTGACCCTTCCCCTTCCAAGCTGCAGAGATCAAAGGCAACTTACTCTTTTCCTCCTTGAGTCGGGCTGCAAAAAAAAAAGGACACATTTCAACATATGCACTTTATTATTATCAAATTAGGGGCCCAATCCTAATCCCAGTAGTCAATGGAAGTCTTGCCACTGAATTCACTGAAGGAAGGGTCAAGTCTTGGATTAAGTGATGCTCATTTTTTTTCTGACATCCCCACTCTGCCCCCAAGTGATTGTGTAGTTAAATGGAACCTTAACAATTACTTCATGAATTTGTTCTGTGAAAGAGGCATAGGGTCAGCAGAGGTTACATTAAGCGGTAACATTTTCCTCATGTATCTGAGTGTAAATGACACAAAGCTGGTGCAGATTTACTGCTTTGCTTCTGCGGGGCTTCTGAACAGGAAATGTTACAATGATATAAAATGCTTATTTTTCAAACCAGGTAAAAGTTGTACTTCATTTTCTCTGCTAAAGCTTTCATGACATTATCAGATACGTCACACTAAATATGCAGGGGTTGGGAGCAATTGGGAAATGCAGAATCAAAGAAGTGGGTTTTGCATGTAGCTGGGGAACCTGAGAGGTTTGGACCATTCTGGTTTTGTGCAGGATTGAGTTCTGTAGTCTGAGCCCACCTCTCATGCAGGTTCATGTTCTGTCTCACAAGCCTCCCCCTGTTGGGTGACAAAGTTCAGGCTCCAGTGGAGAATAGGTGTCAGTGAGGGTCATAGTCTCAAAAAATAAATGGAAAGTCATTTCAAAATGAAAAATCAGAATGTTCATTTTAAGAAGATGGAAACAAAGTTTTGACTTCACTGAAACACTTTCTTTCTTTCTTTCTTTCTTTCTTTCTTTTTCTCCCCCATCCCTCTGTAGTAGAGAGGGAGAGAGCCTGGAGCACTGGGCCTGGTGTAAGACCTGAGGCCTGAATCAGAGGCTGTGAACCAAAGTCAGGCCATGTATTGAAGTAGATGCTTACATGTTCACTGTTAAATATATGAACTTGGCAAAGTTATTGCTAGCGTACTAGGCACAAGATATTTACATAAATACAGTACACCTACTACAGATACATCCCAATCTAATACAAAATAAGATGGCTTCACAGAATAGGGATGTTTTGTTCAAAATATCAGGAACAAAGGGGAGGTAAAAAACAGATGTCATGAAATGCATAAGATGCTACATAAATTGTTTATCCTAGCTGTTTGGCACTTAACAAAAATGCTTTAAATATTTCTTTTCGAAATACTCATATTCCCATGGAAAGTTTCTGCAAATCCCTTCATCTAGTAGTGAATACACTGGGCCAGAAACCAGAATACCTGGGGTTCTATTTCCTGCTCAAGCAAACATTCCTTTGTGACTATCACCACTTCCTTCACAGGGGGATTGTCAAAGAGCCTCTGCTGGGTGCTCTGCACAGGACATGGGTTCCCGGTTTGGGGGAAGCTCTTTGGGGAAGACTATTCTCCTCCCACCCCTGAGACAGCAGGTGGAGTGTCAGAATGACCTCAGGTACTATAGCTTAAGCACAGTTGTATCAACTCTGTCCTGCTGCACTCCCCATCCAGAGATTTGTCCTACTGAGGATATGTTCAGTTCCAGGAGCACGTAGATGTTTTTGCTCTCATTCCTGACTCCCCTTCAACTTCTCCTGTTCGGACCTTCTTTGAAAATTGCTGGTGAGGTCTCAGATCCGTGACATACATGATTCCAGAGTCCCCTATATGAACCCTCCTCTTCCCAACCCAAGAGCCATACAATGAGAGCTTCCCTTCTGTAGTCAGGGCTGTTAGAACCCATACAGGGGATGCAATGTTTGATCTGTGAACTGTAAGTATTCAGTAAAATAGGCAAACTCACCTGTTTCCTCCTGGAGTTCCTCTGCAAAAGAAAAATGGGGAGAAAAAGAAAACAGTTCAGCTTATGTCCATGGAGTTATAAATTGAAGAGGGTGAATGAGATCTTTTCTTTCTTGAGTGGCATAAATATTGCCCATTGCTAGAGACTATGCACTTGCTAGTCAATCTGCCCTTCCGCCTAGATAGTAGAAAGCCAAAATTCTATTCTTGTTTGAATAAATTTAACAAGAAGCTTCATGGCCACAATTAATTAGCAAAAAAGGCACATATGACACTCGATACACCTCTGTTAACCTCTTTCGTGATTGTCAAATTATGGTTTTTGGGCCATTTTATAGACTCTTCTTAAAGAAATCCCAGTTTTCTTTCACACTTTTCTGTTTAACTGTTTCCTTTCTGTCAACATTGCTTATAATTTCCCTTATCTTTGGGAAATTAGCCTATTTGAAGCCTATAGGATATGTATAATTGGTTGAGAATGCCCTCTCTTTGCCCATATTCAATGTGATCAGGTGATAATCACTGGTCCATAAGCAACCGCCAATATCCAGTTCAGTGATTAATTCGTCATTTTCAGTCATACTGAGATCCAAAATAGAGTTATCTTATGTTGGGTGCAACACTATTGGTGCTACAAAATCATCTGTACATTTTTGAAATTCTAATGATGTTTTATTACAGTCTGCACAGGACTTCCATAGTCCTGGAAGTGTAGTGGAGTGTAACTGGCAAGAAGTCAAAACAGACTTACTCAGGAAAAAATGTATGCACCGTTCCTCTTTGAAAAAAAAAAAAGACTATTCTTGCTAATGCATAAGGAGGGAGAGGGGAAATCTTACCTGCTCCAGAATGATCTTCTTTCCTTTCTAATGTGGAGAAGAAAACAACATTTTTCCTTGACTAAACATATGTGTATTTGTCAGGTATATACACACACACACATACACACACACACCATCCCCTTGCCCAATCCTACAACCACTGAAGCGCACGGAAAACACCTTTTCATTTCAGTGGGAGTAAGACTGAGTCTAGCATGTCTGTCTATTGAAAGCACCACTCTACAGCTGACCATCTTCACACTGAAATGTAAGAACCATTTCTCTGACCTGCGTGTTTCCTCAGTTAAAAGAGGAGACTCAAACAAACCAACCATAACTGAAAACCAAACTATCCATGGGGAGAAAGACAAAGCAATTTTGA
>NW_020670096.1:0-2367 GCF_002925995.2 Terrapene triunguis | reverse complement strand
CCAGACTCTTAGCACCACTCTCTAAATTGTGGCTTTTGAGAAAATCTCTCTGTAGCTCTATTTTTTTACTTGTCGGAGGTATTCTCTCTAAAATCTTTAGTTACAATTTTATATGGTTCAAACTGAGCAAAGAAAACAAGAAAGCAGGTGGTATTAACGGGCTGGGAGATCAAGAGGGAGCAGATATGCACTGGTCAGACAGACACTATGCACAGAAGTGCCAGACAGCTGGACCCTGCATGTAGCTGCCAGACAGATAGACCTCTGCTGCTCTTCTCTGTGATTGTAAGAACACGGGGAATCAATAGGGAAACCAAGTAAACAAATCTAGTGATAATGTCACACTTTCATGCCCGCTCCATGAGAAGAATCGAGCAGAGGAGCTCCCTAGTGAGAAATCTCTTTTGCCCAACTGCATCAGTAGCATGTGATAGAGAATGGGTTCTTTTTTCAAGGTTGATCTTCTGCTTTGGACAGTCAGATAGCTAGGTAGAGCCTTTTTGTTTCCATAATAGATATAGGTTGGAAGAAAGGTCTTGCAGTTCAGGCACAGAACTAGGTAATTAGAAGATCTGGATTCCCTTCTTAGCTCTGCTACAGATTTCCTCTAGGCCTTTGTACAAGACCCTTCACTTTCTCCATCTGAAAAATATGGAGAGTGATGCTTTTCTATCTCATAGGGGTGTTGTGAGGGTTAATTCAGTTGATGTGAAATCCACCTCTATGCAGAAAGGCAGCAGAAGGCCTATGCACCACTTAAATGTCATTTAAATTCTCAAATTAGGCTTGAGTGGGATTTAAGTTATGCATAGGTATTTTGCTGGCTATATTTCTAAGAATGAATTACAGCCTAGTATCTAGAACACTCATTGACCAGTGGATTACATCAGTCCTCACGTCTGGCAAAAGAGTGTCCATCCAGTTATCCATGACCAAAAAGTAAATCTCCCAAAGGGAAGTAACCTGTACAAAATGTGGTTTAATAAAATTGACTTTATATTGCAAAAAACCAAGACATTTAAATTTAAAGCTTCACAGCTCGTTTTTGTAACATCTCTGAGTGAGTGGCAGCATGAAGTAGGGTTGTCTTATCCATGGAAAATCCCTCTGCTCACTGTTTAGCAAAGATATCTTGCAGCAAATGCAAATTCTGTTTCACATCAGTATTAATTTCTCTATTCCTCAGGTAAAATTCCTCCATTTTAATCAAGTGTCGACATAAAAGTGTGTAGCAAATTATGAGAACTTTAGAAACTCACATCAAGCCCACTGAAACCAAATCGAGAGGATGTTGGTGCTAATACAAATACAAACAACTATGATTGACAATAATCCAAGAGGCTCCAGTCAGAATCAGGGCCCCATTATGCTAGGTATATATATATATATATACACACATTACTGGACCTTTCCCAACCAGCTAATAATCTACGACATGATACTACAAATGCTGGAACAAACAGAGGTCGGAATAGGGGAGGAAAGAGGAAGAGGGTAACAGTGATAGGATGTTAGTTGCATAGATAGACCAGTTACATAATCTATTTGTCCAACTGTGTACAGTTCTGGTTGTCCCATCTCAAAAAAGTTATGTTAGAATTGGAAAAGGTACGGAGTATGGCAACATGAGTAGGGGTATGGAACAGCTTCTTATAAGGAGAGATTTAAAAGACTGGGACTGTTCAGTTTAGAAAAGAAGTGACTATAGAGGTCTATAAAACCATGAATGGTGTGGAGAAAGTGAATGAGGAAGTGTTATTTACCCCTTCACATAACACAAGAGCCAGAGGTTACCCAATGAAGTTAATAGGCAGCAGCTTTAAAACAAACATAAAGAATTATTCTTCACACAATACATAGTCAAGCTGTGGAACTCATTGGCAGAGGACATTGTGAAGGCCAAAAGTATAACTGGCTTCTAAAAAGAATTCGTGGAAGATTAGATCCATCAATGGTTATAGCTAAGATGGTCAGGGATGCAACCCTATGCTCTGGGTGTCTCTAGACCTCTGACTGCCAGAAGCTGGGACTGGATGACAGGGGATTTTCATAGATTCATAGCTTCTAGGACTGGAAGGGACCTTGAGAGGTCATCGAGTCCAGTCCCCTGCCCTCAGGGCAGGACCAAATACTGTCTAGACCAGAGGTCGGCAACGTTGACACGCGGCTCGCCAGGGTAAGCACCCTGGCGGGCCGGGCCAGTTTTATTTACCTGCTGACGCGGCAGGTTCGGCCGATCGTGGCTCCCACTGGCCGCGGTTCGCAGTCCCGGGCCAATGGGGGCGGCGAGAAGCCGCGGTCAGCACATCGCTCGCCCGTGCCGCTTCTCTCCTCCCCCATTGGCCCGGGACGGCGAACCGCGGCCAG
>NW_020670095.1:0-2339 GCF_002925995.2 Terrapene triunguis | reverse complement strand
CAGCTTCTCGTCCACTGTAATCCCCAGGTCCTTTTCTGCAGAACTGCCGCTTAGCCAGTCAGTCCCCAGCCTGTAGCAGTGCATGAGATTCTTCCGTCCTAAGTGCAGGACTCTGCACTTGTCCGTGTCGAACCTCATCAGATTTCTTTGGCCCAATCCTCCAAATTGCCTAGGAGTCTGGACCTTATCCCTGTACCCTCCAGCATATCTACCTCTCTCCCCAGCTTAGTGTCATCCGTGAACTTGCTGAGGGTGCAATCCATCCCATCATCCAGATCATTAATAAAGATACTGAACAAAACCAGCCCCAGGACCGACCCCTGGGGTACTCCTCTTGATACCGTCCGCCAACTAGACATCGAGCCGTTGATCACTACCCGTTGAGCCTGACAATCTAGCCAGCTTTCTGTCCACCTTACAGTCCATTCATCCAGCCCATACTTTTTTAACTTGCTGGCAAGAATGCTGTGGGAGACCGTATCAAAAGCTTTGCTAAAATCAAGATATATCACACCCACCGCTTTCCCCATATCCACAGAGCCAGTTATCTCATCTTAGAAGGAATTGTGCACCTGTTGTTTAATTAGCTGGTGGCGACAGCTGATTTCCATTTTTGTTCTTTCTCAGCTCTTCCCCGGAGGGGTGTGTGAAAGGGCCTGAGGGTGCCCCACAGGAAAGAATTCCCAAGTGCGCTTTCCTGGGTTCTCAAAGGGGTTCTTCACTTGGGTGGTGGCAGCATCTACCCATCCAAGGTCAGAGGAAAGCTGTAACCTTGGGAGTTTCATACAAGCCTGGAGTGGGCAGTATTAATTTTTAGAGTCCTTGCGGGCCCCCACCTTCTGCACTCGAAGTGCCAGAGTGGGGAATTAGCCTCGACAACGCTCGAGAGATGGGTTTGGCATATGTGCTCTACTGCCGAGCAATCGTAAAAGAGTGTTGGCCTGTGGTTAGAGCAGGGGTCTTGGTGTCCGGATTCCTTCATTCGAGTGCTAGCTCTGCCATTGGCTCACATCTAGCTAAGGTACTTACATGGCTCCACCACCACAGGATGAGATCGCTGTCTTTAATGTATTTATCCTCACAATTCCTCTGGGAAGTAAGGAATTGCTGTTATCTGCATTTTACAGATGGGGATCAGAGGCATAAGGAGACAAAGGCCCAGATCTGCAGAGCTGCATAATAACTTCTATTGAGTTCCATGGGAGTTAGGTGCCTAAAAACCTTGGAGGATCTGGGCCTAAGTGAGTTAGCCAAGATCACACAGGAAAGCTGTAGCCGAGGAGGGACTTGAACCCAGATCCTCTAAGTCTTAGGCTACTGTTCTAAACCAGTGAACTACAAGTTGTCCCATCTACCTCAGTTTTCCCATTTCTAAAATGGGTATACATGTTATCTACTTCACCGGAGGTTTGTGAAGGGTAATTTAGCAATATGGGATGGGATGGGTGGTTATGACTTCCAGTCTGAGATACTTGTTCGAAAGTTTTCTCTGTTCTCATTTTATATGGTAACCATCTGTGGTCACTAGAAACTTCAGAGTTGTCACTATTCTGCACACATTGTAGTCATCCTGAACTTCATGATAGCAGTGGAGAGCTAACGGAGATGATCCTACTCCAGACACAGGACCCCGACTTGAGCTAAAATGCCAGCACTATAGGGCAGATGACACAATGGAGCAGTTAGGTTCCTCTCCATAGAAAGCATACACACACATTCAATACACTGTACTCTGGGATGCAAAGAGACCTTTAGTATTGGAGAAAAATTGATTCAGCTTTTATGCATGTTACAGGATCCAAAGAGTTAATTTTTTCTGCTTCAGATTACCCTCAGACAATAAAAATCTCACAGCAGCGTCACCTGACAATACCTCATTCAACAATTGACTGGATTTAAAACCTGGCCAGTGACATGTAGGCATTAATAGACAAAGAGACAAATTGCATGGCAGGGTGATATTTACCTCCTTTGAATACAAGTGACTTTTAAATCATGTTTGTTTTTCCATCCAGTTCTTGCTAGACAAGGTTTATTTGTGGATCATTGTTATAGGAAACAGGTCTGGATACTGGTGTTTTTAAGAAGTACTTCAATATCGTTTGAAGGTTTAAATGTCTCCCCCAATATAAAAGACACTGTTCAATTGCTGATCTCCCAGTATAATTGACACTGTATATAACTGATCCTCCAGAGTAACCAACATCCATCATACAGTTGATATCTTGTTCCACTGTCCTGAGAATCCCCTCTCATTTAGGCCGTTGGGTAAATCATAACAAGGCTGCTGCTGTCCTGTGCTGTCACTTCCCCCGGAAATAAAACTGCTTCATACACCA
>NW_020670094.1:0-1969 GCF_002925995.2 Terrapene triunguis | reverse complement strand
ATGACTCTATAGACTGGTAGTTTGGGGCACTGACATGCTCAACTTCACGTCTCTATTCCAATGGTTATTTAATTTGTTATCCATCGTAGAACAACGTTGAAAGGAGAGACTGAGAGTAACCCAGACTGGAATAGCACATCACTGAGTGGCTGGGATGCTTTCTGAAAATACAGGAAACCCAAGTGCACATCTTTGCCCAGCATTGGACAGAAGGGGGAATTGAACCTGGATCTCACACCTCACAGGAGAACACCCTAAGTATTGAGCTAAAAATTACACAGAAAGGGCACATCACCACCTCCTACTGGTCGCTGCTTCGTGACCAGCACCTAAATCCTACTCCCCCACACACATTGTTTTGGGACAAGGCTATTAGGAGACTCTGTAACACATTTGTGAATAGTTTCAGGTCAACCCCAATGGCAATGTTTTTTACAATAAATTATTAATCCAGAAGAAATTCACCCATTTCAAGATACTTACGTGTCCCAATGCTGTGAAATTACTTAAAGAGACATTTGGAGAGGTGACTAACAAATAAAGTGGAATACATTCACCTCAGTTTTGTATCATATTAAAAAGACCTCATGGGAGAGACAGCGATACAAACCAGCTGATGATCTGGCCCCCTGTGTTCCATTTCAACAAGGAAAGACACAGTCACAACATTAATTGCATGTGCTGTGCTCACCTCTTGTGCTGGGAGCAAAGATGTTCCAGGGATCAAATCTCAAAGTCATCCCAGGAAGCAGCTCCAGAGGTGTTAAGGATAACGTTGGTATGGTTAGAAAAGAGGGAAAGATTGAACTCTAAGTCTGATTTTAGGGTTCTGAGCAGGTACTGCTTCCGTCCTTCTCAACTCACTGTAAGTGAAGGGAGGAAAAACAAAGTGGTGCCACCAAGTCATGGGCAAACAAGTCAGTTTCAGAGCATTTCGGCCTTTAATTGAAAAGACAGTGAGCCATTCCTGGGAGGGGAAGGAAGGAATTATCCTGAGAGGAGAAATTTAAACTTTTCTGAACATATTTACCTATCAAAAGAAGGAAAGAGCTTTACCAAGGGAGGGAGAAGGGTGACTGGAAAAGGAGAGAAAAATAGTTTTAAGAGCAAGGAGGAAAACTCCCTCATTGATTCAGGGAATGTCTATACTAAGGCCATTACATTGACTCAGCTATGGTGTGTAGCAGTGCCGTAGTGTTGATGCTTTCCACATTGCAGTAGCTAGATCAATGGAAGAATTACACTGAGGGATCAGTACAAGCTAACTCCCTCACACAGGGTGTGAAAAGTCCTCCCTCCCCCCGTACAACGGAGCTCTATTGATCTATTTTTTAAGCATAAATCAGGGCTCAGAGAAGCTGCCAATCAAAAAGACCACTTGGGAAATCTTGTCCTATCTCCCTGCCAGGGCAGCGGAATCCCCTTCGGTTCCTTTTGTTCAGGCTAGTTGGAAATATTCCAGCTGTCCCAGCTTCCCAGTAGAGATTATTCTGCATTCTGATGAGCTCAGTGTCAGGCTGTGTGTGTGTGTAGTGGGCACTCTGTGTGTGTGTGTGCGTTTGGTGTGCAGTGGGCACTGTGTGTGTGTGTACATGTGGTGGGGGATACAGTGGAACTGAATCTCAAGTGTGGGCAGCTGTGTGTCCCTTGCCTTGCCCACTGCTCAGGCTGGCTTCCCCCCTCCTCCCAGTGCAGGGCTCCTTGTGAGGTCATAGAATCATAGGACTGGAGGGGTCCTTGAGGGGTCATTTAGTCCAGTGGTTCCATGTAATAACAGACCGAGCAAAGTGAATCGCCATACAAAATAAAATAAAACACGCAAGTCTAAGCCTAATACAGTAAAAACTAAATGCAGGTAAATCTCACCCTCGGGGATGTTCCAACAAGTCTCTTTTACAGACAAGACTTCCTCCTAGTCTGGGTCCAGCAATCACTCACACCCTTGAAGTTACTGTCCTTTGTTCCAGTT
>NW_020670093.1:0-2799 GCF_002925995.2 Terrapene triunguis | reverse complement strand
GGGGGGGGGAGCTAGGGAAAGACCCTGTCTGCCCCCCTTCCCCCCGGCCAGGGTGGAGCTGGGGCAGAGGGGGTGGGCCAGATCCCCAGCCGGCCCGGAGCCGGGGTTGACCTGCCTGCGGATCTGGCCCGGCGATCCAGGGGGTCCCCTCCCCCCAGGCCCAGGCCCGGCCGCACCTGTTGCTGTTTATCGTTGCTGTTTGCTCAGGATAATGAAAGATCACAGGCGAGCGAGCCCTGCAGCCGCATCCTGGTGCACGCCCCGCCAACAGGGATCTGGGCCTTTGCCCGGGGGCGGCCAGCCTGGAGCCAGCCCCCCCTTCATTGTGGGGCTTTTCCCCTCTGCCGAATGGCTCTTTACCTCCCCCCTCTTGGAAACACCTGTGTTGCTATGGTGACATCACTGTCATGGGGGTGGGCTGGCTGGGTTGGCACCCCTGGCGGTGGGCAATGCCAGGCTAACACGATGCCTCGCCCGGGAATGGGGCTCAGCAAGCTGCCGTGCCTGGCCTGGAGCTTCCTGATTGGCTGGCTGGGATGCCACGCCCGGCCCGCTAATGCCTAGGAGGTGTTGGGCACCCCGTTATATTAACCCCATGTCGCCGTCTCCCGGCGCCCAGCCAGGTCCCTGGCACACACAGCACATGCTGGGCAGGGGCACTTGGCCTGCCTGAAGTGGGCTACGCCCCGGCACCAGGGAAGGAGCGGGGTCCCCCCGGCTTTCCCTTGGGAGGAGGGTGCTGTGTGGCTTGACTGCGCCCAGACGGGGTTCGCTGCGGCATAGTGCCCCGCCTCCAGTCCCAGCATTGGCTGCTTGGCCTAGGAGCGCTGTGAGCCATTCCCAGCTCTGCCACTGACTGCGTGTGACACTGCCCTGCCCCGTGCCTCAGTTTCCCCAACTACACCATGGGGGTGCCAACTTTCCCCGCCCCCCTGGCTGGCATTGAGGGTCAAAGCTCGTTCTCAGTCCGTGTGGAGAGGCTCGTCCGGCAGGTGCAATCGCCTCCTTCTGGGGCGGGGGGTAGGGGGGATACATGTTCGTGGAGGCAGGCTGTGACGAAGTGGGACTGTTCTTAATGGTTCCTCTGAATACTGTATGGGTGCCTCAGTTTCCCCTGTGCATTTCTTAAGTCTTCAGTGTGCATAAATGGCTGACACTCTGTCTGCCTGGCAACAAATGGCCAGGGCCCTTCCCCCCTGCAAGGGGATGGCTAAAGGCGAACAAAGAGATCAAGTGACCTCCTGGCCCGGGAAAGAGACAAAGGCCAGAAAGGAGGGGCTGGAGGGGGTTTCAGTTTGAAGCTGGCTGGGGACGGGTAGTGAGAGCAGACAGGGGTGTCTGCCTCCCGGGGCCCCAGAATGGACTTGGCTGAGGGGTCCCGTTCTCTGTACCTACAAGCTCTGTTTTAAACCGTGTTCCTGTCATCTAATAAACCTCTGTTTTACTGGCTGGCTGAGCGTCACGTCTGACTGCGAAGTGGGGGTGCAGGACCCTGTGGCTTCCCCAGGACTCCCCTGGACGGACTCGCTGTGGGAAGCGCACGGAGGGGCAGAGGATGCTGAATGCTCCAAGGTCAGACCCAGGAAGGTGAAGCCGTGTGAGCTTCTTGCCCTGGAGACAGTCTGCTCCGAGGGAGAGGAGGCTCCCCAAAGTCCTGACTGGCTTTGTGGGGAGCAGTTCCAGAGCATCGCCCGGGGACTCCGTGACACAGGCGTCTCACCAGGAGCTGGGGCTGAGCCTATTGGGGGGGGGGGGTTTGAACGTCAGGCCAGAGACCTTGCACTGGGCCCTGTATCAAGGGGGCGCTGGCAGGGACGGGACACCAGGAGGATGGGCTCAGGTGCCCGGGGGTTGCTGGGCAGAGGGGCAGCTGCAGATTCCCCTGGGTGGGTGGCACCGTCCCAGGTTGACGCTCTAGCACCAGGCGCTGCCGGCTGGCATTGCTGGGCAAAGCGCTGAGGACAAACCGCCCGGAGAAGGCGTTCCTGGCCTGGCAGAGCAGCTGCCGAGTGAAGGGTTAACGGCTCGGCCACGTTTCCAGCCCCCGTGGGCCCTGGGGAGCCAGGGGAGCGCGGCCTGGGCGCGTCGGGTGGGTTGAGGTGCAGACAGCTGGCAGGCCCGGTGGGGCGCATGTCCCCACTGGTGCAGGGGGCCCAGGGAGCTCGGGCTGCGGCGGAGGAGGCGATGGGCCGGCGGGTGCCCCCTCCCCAGCCCCCTGGGTCTGATGCCATCTCACTGGGTCCAGGGGGCACCCAGGGCTCTGTGGGTCCAGGGCGCTGGGGATTCATGGGGCAGGACCAGGCTGGGCCTTTCCCAGCGTTACACCCTCCCAGCCGCTCACTCCTGCAGCCCCCAGCTGGCAGGGAGGGCAGACGATGCCCAGAGACCTCCTGTGCCCAGCTGGCAGGGTGCCCGCGAGGGGCTGGGTGACTTTGCCTCCTTTGGGATGGAGCCCGGGGTCTCCAGACAGGCTGGGTTATAGACCAGCTCTAATGCTGGCTGGAGGGGACCCCCCCAGCCCTGTCTCCGAGCCCCAGGGGCCTTTAAGGGCTCCCACAGGTGCCTCTGGGCCTTGGCCCCCGGATGGCGGGTCTGCCCACACTGGTGTCAGGCCCTGTGCGCACCTAGGCAGTAATCCACAGGCCGGGAAAGCGGCAGCTGGCGGGGCTCCGGTGACCTTCACACGGGATTAATCCCCATGGGAACAGGAGCCGGCGGGTGACTCCACTTCCCCATTGCGGGCCGCGTGGGGCGAGGAGCGCGGGCCGTGCTGGGGGGGCACCTGGGAGCCCGTCGCCG
>NW_020670092.1:0-1811 GCF_002925995.2 Terrapene triunguis | reverse complement strand
CCCAGAACACTGATTGCCTGCCATCAGACCCGGAGGTAAGTGTACACGTACCCTTAGAAACACACAACTAAAGAGTGCAGAAGCCAATTGGACAGGTGGATTATAATTTATAATAGCCACCGTCATTCCTCCTCATAACATATTTAAAAAGCTGAACTCTTGTGATAAGAAAAATATTGAAAGTTTAAATCTCAAAGTCAAATAGTTCAGTTACTTTACGTAGATACCCCCGGTGGTTAGAAATACCGCTCCAAGGCCAACCTTAGCAATGGAAACTCATGGCCCTGACAAAGTACAGTGCGGCTGGGATGACTGAATACTTCAATGGGAGGCAAGGACAGGGAAGAAGCAACTCTCCTTCCCCCAGCAAACCCTTCCACATTAGCCTAGCCAGAGTAGGGAGGGTTTTCACAGTGACTTGATTCTGCTCCCACTCAGCTCAAAGGGAGCTTACGGGTTTGTCTACACAAGAAAAATTTCCAGCATAGTTATCTAGTTATACTGTACAACTCCCCATGTGAATGCTTATTCTAGAAAAAGAGTGTTCACACAGAAAGTTATCAGTATAACTATAGCGGTATAATTATGCTGGTAGATTTCCCCATGTAGGTAAAACTGAAAAGTTACCAAATTCTTTGCATTATAGGTTGACAGAACAAGTACATTTCAAGGGCAAACTCACAACTGCATACTAAAATAAGAGTGCAATCCACATTGGCCATGCTTCAGAGCCAAAGACTATGCAGTGAAGTGCAAGGTTTACAAGGAATGCTATGAAGGGGCATTAAACAGAAGCCACAGTGCCAGAATTTAACCAACCGACTCAATAAATGCCTGGCCCTGTATTGTTAAACCTTAATCCCTACAAAGTAATCCATGACTAGGGTTTAAGTAATGTTCACTGGCACCAAACATATACGTTTTTGAAGTTTGAAATATTGCCACATTTTGTAATATGTAACCAATATAAAATTATGGGACACACTCCGTACCTTACTCAAGTAGTCCCGTTGATCTCAAAGCAACCACTCATGGATTTAAGATGGCACAATCTCGCCATGTCTGATTAAACTATGGCACAGAAGCAAGAAAAGGTTTTCTACCAAAATTAAATCTCATTAAATATTCATTTAGCATTAAGATGGACCTTAGCAATCAAAGCTGACCTGATTAGCATGTTACAAGGACTATTTTAAACTCACCAGAAAGTCATATTTTGACATTTCAATTACTAACACTGGAAATAAATACACATACGGAGTTAAGTAGAACAAGCTAGCATATGTCAGGGTCCATCTTGTTATGTGGGGTTTGCATCGTGCCTAGCACAATGGGGTGCTGGTGCATCACTGGGGCACCCCGAGACACCACCACCATATAAATAATAATATACAAACTGTAGCTAAGGATAAAAGGTATCAGGTATATTTAGTATATAGAACTGAAATAGAAATATTAATAAATATTGTAACACAAGGCCTACATGACTCAGGCCTGTAAAATATTTAGCTTAGCCAAATTAGGCATTAGGATAAGTTAGCATAAGTAAATTAATAATAAACCCGCTGAGCTGATGTCTAAGTTTGTGATATGCTGATGTTTTGAAAATAACTGCTGAGTGATAAGGTGCTGTAAATGCTAATTAGGAGAGGAACTAAAAAGTTAGCCTATGCAAACAGGGAACCCCAAACACAGTGAGGTGTGGAAGTGCAAATAAGGAAAAAGGGTTAAAACCTTCATAAATACGTATGAACCCAAGTGGGCATCAGCCTACCACATCAGAAAAGCTGTCTCCTGGCCCGTGTGCCTCG
>NW_020670091.1:0-3754 GCF_002925995.2 Terrapene triunguis | reverse complement strand
TTTCTATATAACATTTGACTGTTCCCAACTGTTTTTGGATCAGTCATAGGAGGTAATATATTCTTGTTATTTTCTATGGCTTTTTACAGGTTTGACTCCTTTCTTCAGGATATTTCAACCGAATTCCTTTACTGAAGACTTTACAGACAAGACCCATCTGTTAATTTCATTGATGTCTGATGCCACCTGCTGGAGGAAATCCTGTAAGGTAGTCTGATTCCAGGGAATCTAATCAATGCTCTCTTTGATTTCAGCCTGCCTATTGGCTGCTCCTGCTAAATGCTTTCTAGGTGAGTTTCTGCAGTTCCTCATAATTAAGTCCTTTTGTTGACTTAAGTGACTTTTGTTGAGAAATGTATGAAAAGGCTCATTTTCCCACCTTTCTTATGCAGAATATTTAAATATTAATTTTTAATTTTAAATGGCATAGTCTAATATTCTTAAGAGTTTGCAGAGTTTATTTTCTTTTTCTTTAACAAGGCACACAGGCATTGAATTGATATCTCATGGGCTGTTCTTTTAAATGCCTTAAGTCAGAAAAGGGACTTAATCATGTGACTAACTTTAGGCACCTGCTGAAGCCCAGCCCTAATTGAGTAAAGCATTTGGGTGCATAAGTACCATTGTGAATAGGTGCCTAAATCTGGGGTTTAGGTGCCTATGTCCCAGTTTTAGGTTCCATTGTGATCCACAAAACTCCTGCTGAATCCTATATGCACCTAAACTCACACGGCACCTAAACTTCTGCCCCCGCAAACTGACCAATGTTACTAGCAGAGCTAGCTGTAGCTGTGTGGTAGGGAACTCATCCCTGTAGAATTTCTTTCACTGGGTATAAAGGAGTTGTTGACCAGCTCTGTGCTGCCCTTTAGCTGCTTCCATCACTGGGTCTAGGGCAGGGGTGGCCAACCTGTGGCTCCGGAGCCACATGCGGCTCTTCAGAAGTTAATATGTGGCTCCTTGCATTGGTGCTGACTCCGGGGCTGGAGCTACAGGTGCCAACTTTCCACTGCTCAACCCCAGGCCCCGCCCCCACTCCACCCCTTACCCCAAGGCCCCTCCCCTGAGCCTGCTGCACCCTTGCTCCTCCCCGCTCCATCCCAGAGCCTCCTGTACACTGCGAAACAGCTGACCGTGGTGGACAGGAGGCACGGGGAGGGAGGGGAAGGTGCTGATTGACAAGGCTGCCAGCAGACAGGAGGTGCTGGGGATGGCGGGGGGAGGGGCTGATGGGGGGCTGCTGATGTATTACTGTGGCTCTTTGGCAATGTACATCGTTAAATTCTGGCTCCTTCTCAGGCTCAGGTTGGCCACTCCTGGTCTAGGGACTTGTATAGCTGCTCTCCACCCCCTCACCACAGCCTCTCTCCCTGCTGGAGCTGGGGGAATTTCCTTAGCAGTTCTTACTCTCTGGGGCAAACTCCAGCCCTTTTCCTTGGGGCTTCTTTTGTCACAATGACCTACCCAAGGAAGGAAACTGAGCCACAGACAGACCAAGTGACCTGACTCAAGGACTGGTATCCCCAGCTATGGATTGTAAGCAGAGATGGGCACCTCCCTCCAGGCCAGACTTTATTGTTCCAGTGATTTTCTACATGCCCCAAACCTAGGCATTGCGACATTGAGCGTAGGTTCAGACTCACTGCACACGTCTTTCTTCCCCTCACACTGCTGTAGCTCGAGATCAGAAACAGCTAGAGATTGGTTGGTTATTTACAAAGGCTCACAGTCTAGTCCAAATGATGCTGCCTTTCTAAACGACTGTAGTGAAAACTCTTTGTGCCATTACATGGTCAGACTGTGCTCCCAGAGTTACCCTGGGCTTATGGTGACATAACCAAGAGCAGGATTTGTCTCTTTAAAATAAGACGTGAGACAATTTACCTGGGGTGAATTTCACCCCTATACACCAGTCCTATGAGCCACTGGCCTCGTAAGTGGCCAATAACATCTGAGTTGTCCCCCTGCGGGAGGGTGAATTTCACCCATTAGGAACAGTGTTACTTTGAATATGTGGCTTGAAACCTTGAACTAATCATACATTGTCAGTAAATCCCATGACACACACACTGAATGAATTCAATATTTTAATAAAAACATATCACACTGCTCATTATTGCCTCTGCTTACAATTAACTGTAGGTGCTGGGTTCTTTTCTATTTAATATTCTGTTACATTTTAAAAAGGAAGTTATTTTCTGCCATAATTTACCTTCATCACAGGGGGGCATTGCAGACTTTTTTTCTTTAGCTAAATTTCCTGTTTCCTGTTTCAATCAATCAATTTAATTCAATAATTTTCAGAGGAAGTCAAGGGTCGGGCTTATTGTTTCTCTGTTTAAAATATTTCAAATGTCATGTTAAATTACTGTAGTACAGTTTTTGGTAATTAAAGCCATAGTACAGTGTGCACCTGATCCTGCTTTCTCCCATTATTTTAAATGGGAGTGTTGCTCTGGCAGTGTAAAAGGGCCTTAATGTGGATGCACATTACATATATACTCACTTTGACACCCCTCTGCACTACCAGAGTGGTATAAAAGGACCTCAGTATAACTGTGAAATCAGGCAATAATAGTTTATACACAATGATCATTGTGGTTTTGATCTGTCATTATCCACAAACAGAATTTTTATTTTATTTTATTCTAGTTCCATCACACTCATTGAATTAATAGGCACAAAACCAGACCTGCACAAAACCCTGATCTCATATCATCTCTCTGACATCTCTTCCTGGATGGCTCACCAAAAACTTAAATTGAATAAGACCAAAACTGAGCTCCTTATTTTCCCTCCAGAATTTCTTCTTCCCCCTTTTCTTGTGACTGTTGACAAAACCACCACCATCCTTCATGACATATAGGACCCAAAATCTAGTGGTTATTTTCAACTCTTCCCTCTCCTAAATACTATCTGGTCCTCAGTGTTCAAATCCATGTGCTTCTTCCTGTACAACATCTCAAAGATCTAACCTTTTCTTACTGTCCCGACAGCAAAAACCATCTTACAAGTCCTTATCTCCCATTTTGATTAATGCAACTTTCTACTCTCCTACCTCACCACAACTTGTACAAAACACAGCTCCTACAATTTGCCAAGGTCCTCCTCCTAACCTGTTGACATGACCAAATGACCTACCCTTTTTTGAATCAACCTCATTAGCTCCCTGTGCTTCACTGCATCAAGCTCAACCTTCTTGTCCTTCCATTCTCCATATAACTCTACCCCCTGCCTATTATCTGGCCTAGCTTCTTATCAAATAGCTCCAACATAACCTCCCACCAGCCTTGATGCTCCATTTATCTGCCTCTCCCACAACCATCTTCACACCTTCTTCCAGAATGCCCCTACACACTGTAATGACCTCTCTAAACTGGCTAACCAGGCCACCACTCTTAAGTTCACTCAAATACCTCCTTAAAACCAGCTTCTGCCAAGACACCCACAAGAAGCGAGTTAACCAGTATTCTGGATACAGTGCAGTCCTTCTACATCACTCCAGTGCACCCCAGCCCGCAAAAAGCATAATCCAGCCCCTAATGACTAGTTCTCCGGAGGTGTTTATCAAGAAACTGATCAATGTAGTAAGAGCTGGTTGACACCTGTGGTATTATCTATGGCTGTTTGAGCTTTTATGGCCAGGAAATCCAGAGCAGTAACTTTTAGCACCACCGCAGGTAAAGTTTGACTTTTTAGTCCAGCTCACCACGTCCCCCTTTCAGCTCTGAACAAAGACGGGGTACGGTCTGCT
>NW_020670090.1:0-3759 GCF_002925995.2 Terrapene triunguis | reverse complement strand
TTTCTATATAACATTTGACTGTTCCCAACTGTTTTTGGATCAGTCATGGGAGGTAATATATTCTTGTTATTTTCTATGGCTTTTTACAGGTTTGACTCCTTTCTTCAGGCTATTTCAACCGAATTCCTTTACTGAAGACTTTACAGACAAGACCCATCTGTTAATTTCATTGATGTCTGATGCCACCTGCTGGAGGAAATCCTGTAAGGTAGTCTGATTCCAGGGAATCTAATCAATGCTCTCTTTGATTTCAGCCTGCCTATTGGCTGCTCCTGCTAAATGCTTTCTAGGTGAGTTTCTGCAGTTCCTCATAATTAAGTCCTTTTGTTGACTTAAGTGACTTTTGTTGAGAAATGTATGAAAAGGCTCATTTTCCCACCTTTCTTATGCAGAATATTTAAATATTATTTTTTAATTTTAAATGGCATAGTCTAATATTCTTAAGAGTTTGCAGAGTTTATTTTCTTTTTCTTTAACAAGGCGCACAGGCATTGAATTGATATCTCATGGGCTGTTCTTTTAAATGCCTTAAGTCAGAAAAGGGACTTAATCATGTGACTAACTTTAGGCACCTGCTGAAGCCCAGCCCTAATTGAGTAAAGCACTTGGGTGCATAAGTACCATTGTGAATAGGTGCCTAAATCTGGGGTTTAGGTGCCTATGTCCCAGTTTTAGGTTCCACTGCGATCCACAAAACTCCTGCTGAATCCTATATGCTCCTAAACTCACACGGCACCTAAATTTCTGCCCCCGCAAACTGACCAATATTACTAGCAGAGCTAGCTGTAGCTGTGTGGTAGGTAACTCATCCCTGTAGAATTTCTTTCACTGGGTATAAAGGAGTTGTTGACCAGCTCTGTGCTGCCCTCTAGCTTCTTCCATCTCTGGGTCTAGGGCAGGGGCGGCCAACCTGTGGCTCCGGAGCCACATGCGGCTCTTCAGAAGTTAATATGTAGCTCCTTGCATAGGTGCTGACTCCGGGGCTGGAGCTACAGGTGCCAACTTTCCACTGCTCAACCCCAGACCCCGCCCCCACTCCACCCCTAACCCCAAGGCCCCTCCCCTGAGCCTGCTGCACCCTTGCTCCTCCCCGCTCCATCCCAGAGCCTCCTGTACACTGCGAAACAGCTGACCGTGGTGGACAGGAGGCACGGGGAGGGAGGGGAAGGTGCTGATTGACAAGGCTGCCAGCAGACAGGAGGTGCTGGGGATGGCGGGGGGGAGGGGCTGATGGGGGGCTGCTGATGTATTACTGTGGCTCTTTGGCAATGTACATCGGTAAATTCTGGCTCCTTCTCAGGCTCAGGTTGGCCACCCCTGGTCTAGGGACTTGTATAGCTGCTCTCCACCCCCTCACCACAGCCTCTCTCCCTGCTGGAGCTGGGGGAATTTCCTTAGCAGTTCTTACTCTCTGGGGCAAACTCCAGCCCTTTTCCTTGGGGCTTCTTTTGTCACAATGACCTACCCAAGGAAGGAAACTGAGCCACAGACAGACCAAGTGACCTGACTCAAGGACTGGTATCCCCAGCTATGGATTGTAAGCAGAGACGGGCACTTCCCTCCAGGCCAGACTTTATTGTTCCAGTGATTTTCTACATGCCCCAAACCTAGGCATTGCGACATTGAGCATAGGTTCAGACTCACTGCACACGTCTTTCTTCCCCTCACACTGCTGTAGCTCGAGATCAGAAACAGCTAGAGATTGGTTGGTTATTTACAAAGGCTCACAGTCTAGTCCAAATGATGCTGCCTTTCTAAACGACTGTAGTGAAAACTCTTTGTGCCATTACATGGTCAGACTGTGCTCCCAGAGTTACCCTGGGCTTATGGTGACATAACCAAGAGCAGGATTTGTCTCTTTAAAATAAGACGTGAGACAATTTACCTGGGGTGAATTTCACCCCTATACACCAGTCCTATGAGCCACTGGCCCCGTAAGTGGCCAATAACATCTGAGTTGTCCCCCTGCGGGAGGGTGAATTTCACCCATTAGGAACAGTGTTCCTTTGAATATGTGGCTTGAAACCTTGAACTAATCATACATTGTCAGTAAATCCCATGACACACACACTGAATGAATTCAATATTTTAATAAAAACATATCACACTGCTCATTATTGCCTCTGCTTACAATTAACTGTAGGTGCTGGGTTCTTTTCTATTTAATATTCTGTTACATTTTAAAAAGGAAGTTATTTTCTGCCATAATTTACCTTCATCACAGGGGGGCATTGCAGACTTTTTTTCTTTCTCTAAATTTCCTGTTTCCTGTTTCAATCAATCAATTTAATTCAATAATTTTCAGAGGAAGTCAAGGGTCGGGCTTATTGTTTCTCTGTTTAAAATATTTCAAATGTCATGTTAAATTACTGTAGTACAGTTTTTGGTAATTAAAGCCATAGTACAGTGTGCACCTGATCCTGCTTTCTCCCATTATTTTAAATGGGAGTGTTGCTCTGGCAGTGTAAAAGGGCCTTAATGTGGATGCACATTACATATATACTCACTTTGACACCCCTCTGCACTACCAGAGTGGTATAAAAGGACCTTAGTATAACTGTGAAATCAGGCAATAATAGTTTATACACATGGATCATTGTGGTTTTGATCTGTCATTATCCACAAACAGAATTTTTATTTTATTTTATTCTAGCTCCATCACACTCATTGAATTAATAGGCACAAAACCAGACCTGCACAAAACCCCGATCTCATATCATCTCTCTGACATCTCTTCCTGGATGGCTCACCAAAAACTTAAATTGAATAAGACCAAAACTGAGCTCCTTCTTTTCCCTCCAGAATTTCTTCCTCCCCCTTTTCTTGTGACTGTTGACAAAACCACCACCATCCTTCATGACATATAGGACCCAAAATCTAGTGGTTATCTTCAACTCTTCCCTCTCCTAAATACTATCTGGTCCTCAGTGTTCAAATCCACGTGCTTCTTCCTGTACAACATCTCAAAGATCTAACCTTTTCTCACTGTCCCGACAGCAAAAACCATCTTACAAGTCCTTATCTCCCATTTTGATTAATGCAACTTTCTACTCTCCTACCTCACCACAACTTGTACAAAACACAGCTCCTACAAATTGCCAAGGTCCTCCTCCTAACCTGTTGACATGACCAAATGACCTACCCTTTTTTGAATCAACCTCATTAGCTCCCTGTGCTTCACTGCATCAAGCTCAACCTTCTTGTCCTTCCATTCTCCATATAACTCTACCCCCGCCTATTATCTGGCCTAGCTTCTTATCAAATAGCTCCAACATAACCTCCCACCAGCCTTGATGCTCCATTTATCTGCCTCTCCCACAACCATCTTCACACCTTCTTCCAGAATGCCCCTACACACTGTAATAACCTCTCTAAACTGGCTAACCAGGCCACCACTCTTAAGTTCACTCAAATACCTCCTTAAAACCAGCTTCTGCCAAGACACCCACAAGAAGCGAGTTAACCAGTATTCTGGATACAGTGCAGTCCTTCTACATCCCTCCAGTGCACCCAAGCCTGCAAAAAGCATAATCCAGCCCCTAATGACTAGTTCTCCAGAGGTGTTTATCAAGAAACTGATCAATGTAGTAAGAGCTGGTTGACACCTGTGGTATTATCTATGGCTGTTTGAGCTTTTATGGCAAGGAAATCCAGAGCAGTAACTTTTAGCACCACCGCAGGTAAAGTTTGACTTTTTAGTCCAGCTCACCACTGTTGTGAGATGCTACCGGTGTGGTGCTTCTGCTTTCTCCTGTTGAT
>NW_020670089.1:0-4223 GCF_002925995.2 Terrapene triunguis | reverse complement strand
TGTACTTATAAGTGTATACTCAGCACTGAAGTGCTGATATGTTAAACGAAGTAGACTGATAACCCTTAAGAGTCTTTCAAATTCAAAAATATAATTTAATTTTTATGCTTTGATGATTTCTTTTTAATATTTGACTTTGTTATTTTTCTCTGATCCTGTTATATACCTAACATTTTCTGGGCAAATGGGTAATTCACAGGCCCCTTTGTTTGTATTATCCAAATAGGTAATTAATCAAATCTGGAAGCTAGATTGTACACCTGAAAAATAAATATTTATTGCCAATGTAAAGATACATTCATAAAGACCAAGTAAAGGTTATTTTATTTGAGAGGTGTAACATGGTATGCACTGACTTTTTAAATTATTACATGGATTTCTAAATTTAAAAATAGTCCAGAAAACTAAAAAGGCAGTTTCTCAAATGTATAGCGCCTAATTTTGATCCCACAGCAATTTTAAATCTGTATAGCTCTTTGGAATTGATTTGATTTATTCCTGATTTATACTAGTGTAAGTTAAGGCAGAAATTAATTATAAATAAAACATACTTTCATGAGACCTGCCCTGTAAGTAAATGACACAGGCATTCCTTATATAAGATACTTGATTTTCACCAACTGAATTGCTGGTAAGCAGTTGTTACTTTAGCTAAAAGTTGTTATGCTTGTTCTGCACCCTCCATCCACATGGTCCAAAACTCCTGGGAGGGGTCACATAACCCTTTTTGTCTTTGTTGGTGTTTGTGATTAATTTATCCCTACAGTTATGTTAACTGAAGGGTGTATTAAAACTTCATTGAGACCGATGGGTGTAACCTCGGCCCATAACCAGCTTTCACCCTGCTTATAACAAAATGCCCCCAGCTCAGCTTTGTTTTATGTCCTGATGAGGCCTTTAATGGTGACAGCCAAAAACCAATCCGAAACAGATAGAAAATGAATACTTTAACAAACTACAAATGGTACGAGCTTAATTATTTACCTATATCCAATGTCTTTCTGTCCAGACCGTTTCACATCACCAACACAAAATAATTTTATTCCCACCCAAGTCTTTTGGGTGCTTTTCTCCCCCTGAATTTCCTTTCAATGTGCTCCTGAGGTTGTTGAGATGTGGTGGCTGTGACTGTTTTTACCCATTCTGTTCTAATGGGGGACTTGTTACTGTCATAACTTTTCCAGCCTCAGCTTCCACAGCTGCATTCTCAGTTTCAGGGGGCAGCCACACTGAAATCTTATCCTCCTGATACCTCCCTCGATGGTTCTTGTAAATAACTTTGGGTTTTGTCATGGGACCCAACTGTATCCAGTATGCCACTGTGCTATAGAATAAGTTCCCCAGGAAGCATAGTGATGCTATGCTTCCTGTACACTCTTAGGCCTGGTCTACACTACGACTTTAATTCGGATTTAGCTGCAATTAATCCGAATTAATCCTTAACCCGTCCACACAACGGAGCCAGTTACTTCGAATTAAAGGGCACTTAAAATCGATTTCTGTACTCCACCCCGACGAGCGGAGTAGCACCAAAATCGATTTTGTTAATTCGAATTAGGGGTAGTGTGGCCGCACACCACCGAATTAATGTGGTTAAAAACCGAATTAATGTGCTTAGTGTGGCCGCGCACAATCGAATTTATACAATCTGTTTCCCAAATTCGAATTATCTAAATTCGAATTAATCTCGTAGTGTAGACGTACCCTTAGAATCACAGATATGTAGGACTGGAAGAGAGACCTCAATAGATCAATATAATCCAGCCCCCCAGAACTGAGGCATGACTAAGTATTATTTAAATCATCCCTGGCAGGTGTTTATCTGACCTGTTCTTAAAAGCCTTCAATGATGGAGATTTCACAAACTCCACAGGTAATTTGTTCCAGTGCTTAACTACCCATACAGTTAGGAAGTTCTTCCTAACGTCTAACCTAAATCTACCTTGCTGCAATTTAAGCCCATTACTTCTTGTTCTGTTCTCTGTAATTGAGAACAATTTATCACCCTCATCTTTATGGCAGCCTTTTGTGTACTTGATGACTTATGTCCTTTCTAAGTCTTCTCTTCTCCAAGTTTAAACAAACACAATTTTTCCTCATAGGTTATGTTTTCTAGACCTTTAATCATTTTTGTTGCTCTCCTCTGACTTTCTCCAATTTGTCCACATCTTTCCTGAAATGTGGTGCCCATAACTGGACAAATGTCTCCAGTTGCAGCCTTATCAGTGCTGAGTAAAATTGAAGAATTATTCATGTCTTGCTTATAATACATCACAGAATGTTAGCGGTTTTTGTAGCATTATTACATTGTTGACTTATATTTATTTTGTGATTCACTATAATCCCCAGATACTTTTCAGCAGTGCTCCTTCCTAGGCAGTTTTTTTTCCCATTTTGTATTGGTGCAATTGATTACTCCTTCTGAAGTGTAGTATTTTGCATTTGTCCTTATTGAATTTCATTCTATTTCTTTTAGACCATTTTTCCAGTTTGTCAAAATCATTTTGAATTCTAATCTTTTCCTCCAAAACACTTGCAACCCCTCCCATCTTGGTATTGTACACAAACTTTATCCGTGTACTCTCTCTGCGACTATCCAAATCATTTATGAAGTTGTTGAGTAGAATTTGACCCAGGACCGATCCCTGTGGGATCCCACTCAGTATGCCCTTCTAGTTTGACTGTCAACATTGATAACTACTCTCCTACTTACAGTAGGTTTGTCTAGGCTATATTTCCCTGGTTTGCTTATGAGAAGGTCATGTGAGATAGTATCAAAAGCCTTACTAAAGTCAAGATCTATGACATCTACCTCTTCCCCCTCTATCCACAAGGCATGTTATCCTGTCAAAGAAGGATATTAGGTTGATTTGACATTATTTGTTCTTGACAAATCCATGTTGACTGCTACTTATCACCTTATTATCTTCTATATACTTACAAGTTGATTATTTGCTCCATTACCTTTTCAGGTACCAAAATTAAGCTGAATATAGTTCCCTCCATTGTCCGTATTCCCCTTTTTATGGATAGGAACTACATTTGCCCTTTTCCAGCCCTCTGGGATCTCTCCACTCCTTGATGAATTCTCAAAGATAAATCGCTAATGGCTCAGAGATCTCTTTAGCCAGTTCCCTAGGTATTCTAGAATATATTTTGTTAGGCCCTGCCAACTTGAAGTAATCTAATTTATCTTTTTAACTTATTCTTTCTCCTATTTTAGCCTCAGATCCTACCACATTTACACTTATGTTCACTATGTTAGTCACCTGATCACTGCTAACTTTTCTGATGAAAACAGACAAAAAAGGCATTTAATACTTTGGCCATTATTGCATTTTCTGTTATTGTATTTCCCTCCTCATTGAGCAATGGGCCTATTCTTTCCTTCTTTTCATGCAATCTTTCATTTGCTGAGAGACATTTCCAGCTGGGGCAGAAACAAAGAAGCCCAGGACAGGGCAGTTGAAGGCTATATCTACGCAGAATAGTAGGAAGTCCTGTTACCCTGAACTAGCAGGTGTGGAGCCCTGAGAAAAAAGCTTCAAGACACTGAGGCCTAGAGCCTTTTGGGTCTGGTATTGGTTAAAATAACTTGGAGCTGTGAGCAAAGACACCTCCTGTTTGTTTCCTTCTGTGTTCAGGGAAAAATGACTTTGTACATTCTTTGAGAATAAAGAAGATTGCATCAAAAATACGAGACTCCATCATCAATGTCTCTTCCAAACTGGAACAAACTGCAAAACCCCAACTTTTTGGCTAGTAGCTGGGGTAGGGTTGTCAACTTTCTAATTGCACAAAACTGAACACCCTGCCCAGCCCCCTGCCCTACCTCTTCACTGCCCCTTCTTCAAGGCCTTGCTCCCCGCTCACTCCATCCCTCCTCCCTCCTTTGCTCGCTCTCCCCCACCCTCACTACTTTCACTGGGCTGGGGCAGCAGGTTGGGTTGTAGGAAGGGGGTGAGAGCTCCGTCTGGGTGTGTGGGCTGTGGGGTGGGGCCAGGAATGAGGGATTTGGGGTGCGAAGAGGGCTCCAGGCAGGGAGTTGGGGTGCTGGGGTGCAGGCTTTAAGTGGGGCCAGAAATGAGGAGTTCAGGGTGTGGGAGAGAGCTCTGGGCTGGGGCAGAGGGGTGAGGACTCCAGCTGAGGGTGCAGGCTATGGGGTGGGGCCGGGGATGAGGGGTTTGGGGTACAGGAGGGGGCACTGGGCTGGGGCCCAGGGG
>NW_020670088.1:0-3609 GCF_002925995.2 Terrapene triunguis | reverse complement strand
TTTAAGGTGCCACCAGACTCCTTGTTGTTTTTGTAGATACAGACTAACACGGCTACCCCCTGATACTTGACAATAGGGAAGGGGTCTGTATTGGAGTGCAGGCTTCATACACCTCTTTGTAGGGCTATTCTCAAGGGCTACTGCTATAGCCACCATTTCGGCTGCCTGGGCGGAGTGTGGCAACCATTACCCTTTTAGTACCTCATCAATGGGAACTCTCACAGCTGCATATCCTGTGTATGGCTTCCCTTTCTTGTAATAACAAGACCCATCTACAAAGCATATAGTGACTACCTTATCCTCAGCACTGCTGCGCCCTCAAAAAGTGGTGACCCAGGGGTGCTAACTGTGGTAAAGGGCACTCATGCTCATCCCCCTCTATCATAAGACCATAGGAGGCTGGGGACATCATTGGAGTTTTTTCCATGTCCACATTTTTATTTAACAAGGCTAGAGTTCATTTAGACAGTCTAGGGCTGGACACATGACCATTATTAATCTTGCCAGTGAGCACATATTTTACCAGGGAGTCGTTGGTTTTCAGCAAGATGGGTGACAATCCCACCAGATATTCACAATGCTGCAGAGCCCCCACCAGCACCAAGACCTCCTTTTCACAGAGAGTGTATCCCTTTTCTACCTCATTTAGAGTTTTGGAGGCATATGCCACAGATTAAATAATAAATAAATGGAGATATCCTATCTCCCAGAACTGGAAGGGACCTTGAAAGGTTATCAAGTCCAGCCCCCTGCCTTCACTAGAAGGACCAAGTACTGATTTTTGCCCTAGATCCCTAAGTGGTACCCTTAAGGATTGAACTCACAACCCTGGGTTTAGTAGGTCAATGCTCAAACCACTGAGCTATCCCTCCCCCTGAAGCACTGTACCATGCATTGGAGCATTGGAGCACTGTACCATAGTTCTGACTCAGTATTGTTCCCATCCCCCTCTCAGTAGATGTCAATTGTAACACAACTGGCTGTTCCACCCTTGGCTAGGCTAGGGATGGGACTTGAGTTAAAGTTTGTTTTACTGGACCATGGCTTCCTGCTGTCTAGGGCCTCATTCCCACTCTGTTTTTTCTTCAAAAGTTCATGTAGTGGGTCTGCCTTTTCCGGAAATCCATAAATAAAATCTCAGGAGAAATTGACCATCCCCAGGAATGATCTAAGAGGGGTTACATCCATGGGAGCTGGAAATGTAAAGATCAGAGGAATGTCCTTCCTGTACCAGAGTTACCCTGATTTCCTTGCTGAGAGCACAAGTGGGCTTTCTTTGGGCTTACCTAAAACCGTGTTTCCTGAATTTTTTGTAATACCTTGTCCAGTACTTCCAAATTCTTGTCCCTGGTATGGGTACAAATCAGGATATCATCCATGTAGGATATTATACTGTCCCTTTCAGACACCCCATCCCTCATTTTGACCACATGGGTGTGACAAATAATACGGGCATTAATCCAGCTCATATGTATCCTTGCAAAAGACAGCTGTCTTCCCTGAAAAGTGAAAGTGAATTCATAACTGTCTTGATGTAATGGGATAGCAAAGCAATCACTGGCCAAATCTAAACCAGAAAACCACTGGGCCCCTTCTACAATGGAGGCCATCAGCTCCTGATACGTGGCCACTACGGGGACCATCAGCAGGATCCACACAATTTAGGGGACAAAAATCTACTGTGTGCCTGCAAGTCTTGCCATCACTTTTAAGAACCAGTCACAGGACAGCATTAATGGGGCTAGCTTGTTTCACTAGGACCCTGTGGCTTAAGAGTCTAACAATTGTTTCTTGGAAGCTGGCTTCAACCTATTCTGGATACCATACTGCTTCTGAGGTGGAGAATCAGGGCCTGTGACTAGGACTTCTGCATCAATTTTACCAAATTCTATTTTATTCTTAGCCCACACCACCCGTGTTTCTCTGAAATTGCAAGAACTTCTGGGGGCCATTTGGACCACTCCAGTTCTTCAGATGCCTTAAGGGTTGCAAACTGGCAGCTTGCCAAAATTTTCACTGGTTCCCAGTGTATGCCAGAGGGCATCTCCCATAGAATCCTATTGGCAAAGTCAACCAGCACTTTCACTTCTCCCAAAGCATCAATTCCCAGTATCCCTACCTTTCCCAGATCCATCAAGCTGAATTACCCTTTATTTTCCCTCTGCCTGACCCTGTACGGGATCTTCCCACAGAAGGAGGCAATGCTCTCTGCCTCATTAAATCCCTGTAAAGTCTTGACTCCAACTGGAGGCCCAAACAGGTTCTTATTCTTGGTACTAATCAGGGAATAAGTGGCACCTGAATCTACCAATAAATTTTGTCCAAACACCCCTCCTCCAAATTCTACATACAACATGAAACTCCCCCATCCATCGGTATCCCAAATGTGCCACTACTGGGGGAGTGAGGGGCACTCGGCCTCCCTGTGGGGAGACATCTGGTGGTGCACTTGGAGTCTTCCCTTCATGCTCAGCCAGCTTTAATAGGAGTTCTGGGGTATGCAACCCATCTATTTTTTTCTCTCCGTTTGCACTTCAGGAGCCATCTCCAGATTTCTGCCCACCAGAGATCAAGCATTCTGACCCAACTTTTGTAGGGTTCCTTTCTCTTTCCCCTTTCTCTTTTGGTCTTGGCCTTCTTTCGGAGTGTTATCTGAGAGGGTTATTGCAGTGACCTTCCTAACTTTATTTTTGGGGGGATAAATATCCTTCTGGACCTTATAGGCCTTCCTAGCCCTCTTCTCAATTTCTTCTAACCTAGCTATCCCTGGTTCAATACCCACCAATGCCAGGCAAATCATGGGAAGGAACCTTTGACTCAAGATTTATTTGACTGCAGCTGACTTATACACCAGGTTATCTGCTGCAGTCAACCCAGAGTGTTTAGATGCCAGCTTCTTTCTAGCCATACAGCTTTCTGGTCTTTCCCCTGCTGCTTGTTGCTTCTCTTGATGGAATATCACTACAGGGCTTTCTCCAGATAAAAGAGCCTTGATCACTTCCCCTTTCAAGTTAATATATCTTTGGGCATCATCATCTCCAGGGGGGATCCCTACTTGGTTACCATAAGAAAGCCCTGCAAAGTCCTGAGGGGGTCATACATTCCCTGGCCAAGACCACCACATCCCCCAGAGTGAGGCTGGGGATGTCATCTATCCTCGACAACCAGCCAAAGGCTGTACTCTGGTTTAGTGAACTAATTAAGTTCCCTGTGGCTCTGATCCAGTCAGGGGAGAAAGTTCTAACTTCTACTCATTCTTCCTATCCCTAGTTACCCTTTGGGGACCAGTCTTGCTTACCATGGTTTTTACTATTGGGGCTATGGATAGGAGCTTCTGCAGCTCTTCTAGTGTTTTGAGCAATGGTCCATATGGGGACTGCCCAAAAGGGCCAGGGAAAACTTGTTGGAGTCATCCCTCTCATAGTCATAATAAGGAGGATACAAATCAGGGTCTGTCTCTGGTCCATCTTCCCCTCCCCCAGGCTATGAACCCCTTTGATCACAGCCACTATTCCCTTCTGTTCTCCAAATTCCACTCTAAGGGCACAGATCTGTCTCTTACATTCCCTATGCTCTGCCTGGGTCTTATTCTGGGAGTCCTTCACTAAG
>NW_020670087.1:0-4726 GCF_002925995.2 Terrapene triunguis | reverse complement strand
GTAAGAGGAGAAGAAATTGGCTTAACCTGCAGCAAGGGAGATTTGGGATAGATATTAGGTAAAACTGTCTAACTCTAAGGGTAGTTAAGCCCTGGAACAGGCTTCCAAGGGAGGTTGTGGAATCCCCATCACTGAAGGTTTTTAAGAACAGGTTGGATAAACACCTATCAGGGATGGTCTAGGGTATATTTGGTCCTGCCTCAGCTCAGAGGTTGGACTGGATGACTTCCCAAGATCCCTTCCAGCCCTTCAATTCTATGCCGACTTCTGCCTCCACTCTGCCAAGGGGGCCAGCCTTCACTGCCCACTTGCTAGATTTTCAAGTAACACCTTCATGTTATCTAAAATACCGCCCACTCCTCCAGTGATGCCCTTCACGCCTGGAAAGAGCTCCCTGTAATCATGTGCAACGCTACCTTATTGGTCTCTATAAAACTCTCCTTTGCCATGGTGCCTATAAAAAGCTTCTCAACAGTTAGGCTGCTCACCTGCTGAGACCATTATCTACTATGCTGATCAGTATTGTCTCATTGTTTCCTTGTGATCCCCAGTCTGTCTGTCTGCATCCGCCTGTCTTCTCTTGTCTTATACTTAGAATGCGAGTGCCTGGGGGCACGGACTGTCCTTTTGTTCTGTGTTTGTACAGCACCTAGCACAGTGGGGTCCTGGTCTGTGACTGGGGCACATACGTGGTATGGCAATACAATTCATAAGTAATAATAAGTATAGAAACCCCATGTGGCTGGGATCCTGGTGGGGAATCAGGAAAGGGGTTTGTCACGATCCAATTATGGATTATCTCTATCCCAAGTAATGCCTGTCCATACACTGTGTCCCCAAACTCCCCAGAAAATGGGCCCTCTCCCAGCTGTATAGTCCCCCTGCCTCCTCGCCCATCTCTGAAGTAGTTGTGGAGGAGACTGATCAGTGGTTACACTGCTCCGAGGCCCTGAGTGAGGAAAGTACTTAAGCACATGCTTAATTCTAACCACATGAGTAGGCACATAGGCTTCAAAGGGACTACTCACATGCCTAAAGTTAAGCATGTGCTTAAGTGCAATGGAGCTATGTCACGGATTAATGTGGTCCATTTTACGTAATGGTTTCTAGTTGCTATCATGGTAAGGAAACAGAGGAGCTTCGAAGGGTATCACTTGTCCAGTCTGCAGCCAAACCACCATGTGCTCTGATCCAGTCAGGTCTCCCAGTGCAAGGAGGGGTCGACTAGGTGACTCTTAGAATAAGAGATCTCCAGGAAACACTCGGGTGCTGAAGGAAGCTGTGGGGAGCTGCCAGTGAATCAGTACTGAACCAATGCTTCAGATTAGCTCGGGGGTTACCATAATTTGGAGGAAATCTAAAACCAGAGCCATTGAAGATCTCATGGTGCTTTCTGTTAGAGCATGGGAGTTATAAAGTACCCTGGCCAAATTCCAGTGTGAGCCATTATAAATTGCAAACATAAATTCCCTCTGAAGTTTCAGATCGGCACCATATTAACCTTCTTTTTGTGTCCCAATCTCTTCTGACTACTTTTCAGTGGTGGGCGAAGTGATTCATGTGTATGTATGCAGGGCCGGCTCTAGGATTTTTGCCGCCCAAAGCAAAAACAATTTTGGCCGCCCCCCGCCCCCGTTTTTTAATTACCCCAGCCCCGCCTCAACTCCGCCCCTTCCCCAAATCCCCAGCCCTGCCTCCACCCCCCAGGCTCTCAAGCCTGGGAGGGAGGGCGAGTAGCGGCGCGTGAGCGGCAGCGGAGGTGAGCTAGGGCGGCCGGGGCACATTTTTAGGGGCGGCATTCTGGCGCCGGCCATGCCGCCCCTAAAAATGTGCCGCCCCAAGCACCAGCTTGTTTTGCTGGTGCCTAGAGCCGGCCCTGTATGTATGTACAGCGCTCCATAAAAGCACGCAGAGCTGATAATAATACTGAAGCAGACGCATATTCATGTATTCTTTTTGGCTTATGCCCTGTACCTGCATAATGAGTTTCTTCGCTACAGTTGGTACATTCCTTAGCTCCTTTCTCTGAGTAGGTATTTCTGGGACACACCTGGCAATTGGAAGACCCTGGCTTATCACTGAATGTACCAGGTTTGCATGGAAAGCATTCAGATGTATATGCAACTCCTGTAAAGCAAAGCACAGGTTAAGCACATAAATAGGCACAAAAATAGAGAGCAGCAGTACCTGCAGCTCCCGCCTACACAGTTGTTTTGGGGAAAACAGACACTGTATAAGATCACTGAACAGTCACAAACAGTCATTGCTAGTTTGAGTCCGTCGGGCTTTGCTAACGGAGACTCTGGTTCTGCAGTCCTTACCCAGGCCAAACTCCCATTCCCTTCAACGAGAGTTTGGCCTGGATGAGCATTACATTATATGAAACTAAGGGCTTATCTATACTTGGAAATATACCAACATAGCTATTCTGGAATATTAGAGTAAATTTCCAAGTCCTGAGTGTTTTATAATGTAATGGACTATTTTAGAATAATAATTCTGTAACAGTTATTCAGTATTAGTCTCCACTCTGATTCTGAAATAGCTATTTTGGTACATTTCCAAGTGTAGACAAGCCCAGTTGTAATAAGAACAGGAGTACTTGTGGCACCTTAGAGACTAACAAATTTATTAGAGCATAAGCTTTCATGGGCTACAACCCACTTCTAAGGTGCCACAAGTACTCCTGTTCTTTTTGCGGATACAGACTAACACGGCTGCTACTCTGAAACCAGTTGTAATAAAGGTCTGCTATGCTGTGCTGTTGCAGACAGCCTGAGGGGTTTTTTTTTCTTCTACAATTCCAATCTTCCCCAGCAGGCGTCACCATTTACTAATTAATTCCATGTATCATATTTCTCAGGACACCAGTGGACTAAATATTTTCCTAGAGATTTGGAAAAGTAAAAAAGAATGCATGGAATAATTACTTTAAATAAGGCTAAGAAAGAAAGAAAGAAAGTTTACTGCGATTATAATGTCAATTTTTTTCTCCAAAAACAACGTATCTGTCCTTAAAGACAGTGGCTGGAATAAAACAATTATTATTGCAATGTACAGTAGACAGGCTAGTTATTAGCTGATAGTATGATATTCCATACCTTCAATTGTGATGTTTTTCACCAGAACAGGTTTCACCACTTTAGAACCCATAAGAATCCCTGTTGTTCTCCAATATAATATATTAGTTCCTGGTTTCAAAGCTACCTGCAACAACAAAAGAATGATACTTCGCATCAGCATCTTTCGATCGACCACCTGCTTGACGTTGTTCTTTTATCTCCTAATACATGTCACTCATTTCAGTGACTCATTTTCCTCTCATCCTTGGAACATTTGGGGATTCTGCGGGTCAACTGTTTTGTAAGTCATGGGCTGTAGGAGGCACAGATAGATAAGGAGGATGCAGCAGTGCCCTCTTTATGGAGGGCAGATGCAGGTATTATGGAGGCAGGGAAGCTCTGACACCTCCCTTGAAGAGGTGCACTGCAAGTCCCCCTGAGCCAACAGAAAGCAGTGGGGGCGGGGCGGGGGGAGGGGGGAAGAGTCATGTCCCATCCAGCCAACCCACAGCTGCAGGTGCCCAGTACACCAGGAGTGGATAGCATTCCCCTGGTGCTCATGCTCAGTCATTTTAAACTCTACTCTGTTCCGGATCTAGGATCTTAGGTCTGGTCTATACTACCCGCCTGAATCGGCGGGTAGAAATCGACCTCTCGGGGATCGATTTATCGCGTCCCGTCGGGACGCGACAATCGATCCCCGAATCGGCGCTCTAACTCCACCAGGGGAGGTGGTAGTAAGCGCCGCCGACAAAAAGCCGCAGAAGTCGATTTTGCCGCCGTCCTCACAACGGGGTGAGTCGGCTGTGATACGTCGAATTCAGCTACGCTATTCACGTAGCTGAATTTGCGTATCTTAAATCGACTCCCCCCTGTAGTGTAGATGTAGCCACAGTCAATCAGTTGTTTTTTTTTTAAAGCCACACAATTCACCTTTTAAAAAAGAGGGTCCAGTATTTTAACAAGCCATATTTTTACGTATGCTATATGAGTTGGGATTTTCAAAAGTGCTCAGCGTTGGCCTATCTCTGCTCCCATTTACCAAGGACTTGATGGCACTAGAAAGTTGTGCCATTTTAACTATATCAGTACAGTAAAAGCAGTACCACCCTTTAACCCTCCCACCCTCCAGTGTGGATGAAGTAATAAAGGTGCTTTGTATTGGCATAGTTATTCCCTATGGGAAAGAGAATAAGCTACACCAGGATACGGCACTTGTATACCAGTATAATTGCAGCCACACAAGGGCTGTACTGGTATAACTATCTCGATACAAAATTCACCCTCCTAACTGACATAGTTAGACGGGTACCATTTTCAAGTGCAGAACAGGCCCAAGCAGGGCTAGGGTTAGGTTAACACTAAGCACTTTTCAAAACCTCATGCTCTATGTTTGCTCAAGGTGAGGAATTATAAAGGAGCCACTGAGCGAAGAGCCAGTGCCAGTGCTAGCCCATTGGAGGCCCTAAGCAGGAATATTTTGTCTCCCCCCATCCCGCCTCCCACAACAATACTAAAACAGGCAAGTACTTATAATAAAAAGTGAATAGCCCCCCCCCCCCCCCCCCCCCCCCCCCCCCCCCCCTTCGCCGCTTGGGGCCCCAAGCAATTGCTTAATTTGCTTATGCCTTGCACCGGCTCTGCAAACAGCCCAGCCAGGCTCA
>NW_020670086.1:0-2027 GCF_002925995.2 Terrapene triunguis | reverse complement strand
CATCTGAAAGGCCACAGACTTGGCAGCAAGTCAAAGCTTTGTTGATAAATTGAACCTTAAAACCTTAAAGTGCAGAAGACATTTGCGCTGATGATTCAGTTCTGCATGAAAAGACAGCTCCTCCAGTGTTTGTGAAGATATCACAGAAGCAGGTAAGCATAAAGGATTACTGCTGTAGTGAGAGTTAGTGAATGAAATTCTGCCTTAGATGTGAGGACATTAATCATTTTTGGGTACCTACCTTTCCTCAATCCCTTTAAAACTGTTCCCAATAATGATCATTTTGGACAGCGCATCTACAGACCAGTTACTCCAGAGCAGATTGTTATACAAAGCTTTTCCACAGTGGATCATATAAAAGATGGTGAATTCATGAATGTGGTGTTTTCCCTCCTGCAGATAAACAGCATTCCTTAAGATTACTCAATCAGCTTCCCTGGTTCTGAAAGCACTAGGGCCCACTCAGTGGCACTCAAAGGCCATTTAAAAGTGCCCAACATTGTTTAAGCCCAGCAGATTTCTTGGCTGGCTGAACGTTCCAACCCACCGCCCAGGGAAAAGTTGATGCCATGGGAAACATGCCACTTTCACAGAAGTGCTACATAACTAAAATGTGACACTTAGACCCTCTGTCAGAACCATAAAAGGGCTACAGGAGAAACTTTCAATTGACCAGACTAGAATTAAGTGAAAGGCAAAACCCCTGCAATATGTCCACATCAAACGCACATGTAGGAAGGACTGCTTTGATTTCTCTGGAGTGCTCCTTTTTTCTGTTCATCGAATAAACATGTTACTTACGTTTTAGAGATCCCAGCCTTAATCCACCTTACCTCATTCTCCAGGACAACTGTTACACCCAGGTCATTCAGAACACTAATTTCCAATTCGGAAAATAAAGGATCAAAAATGTAGCACTGACTTTTGGGAATCTGCAAGAAAGAAAAAGTGTTAGAAGTTACAGGGCCAAGCATCCAGCTATTTAAACATAGGGTATAGTTCTTACCTGTAACTTCTCCAGTAACAGAAGCAAGAATGCTAGTTGGTAGCGAGAAATGACGCAAGAGGAAAAGCTTCCAATGCCATAACATACACACCGCAGGTGACTGCTTTTGCAAGCTGACTCTCCTGAATGCGAACTGGGTTTCATAACTGACTGATGGGACGATTCAAGTTGCAGGTTTTCAAATGAACACAGGACTTCTGACATAGACCTTGGTGTTTTTCCCCCTTGCTCTAAGCATTTGCTGAGGGATTCTTGGATGGCTCCTGGAGAAAGTGAATGTCAGGCAGGCGTCAGAAATGCCGAAGTATGAGATGTGCTTATATACTTCCTGTTCTAATGTATATCTTTAAACCTCACATTTGCTGCTGAGGCAGCACACACTGTTCCAGAAGGAAGCCCCACTCACTGCACTGCTGGGATCAGCCCAGTTCTCCCTGGTAGAAAGGATATTGATGTGATTCGCTGTCTCAGGGAGTAGGGCACAAAATAGATGGATGGGCAGCAAGTGGGGAAAACCTCTATAATTTCCCAACCCAAAACAGTTTGAGTCAGTGGGTAACTTAGCATAGCTCTGAACATCTTTGTAAGAGCGGTTGCAGAATCGAGCCACAGGCAAGAACTTTAGAACAGAATATTTTGCAAATGGTGTATAACCCCATTGGGGGGCATTTATCATGCTTTTATTCCCTTAGACATGATTTTAAAGAGGTGGAGATGAGCAAAGGTGAACCTTATGCTTGTGATAAAGGTGATATCTCTTTGGCTTCTCAGTTGTGTCCATGTTTTATTATGATGGGGCAGCCAACAACATGGTAGGCGCTTCACAGAAATGAGGCAAGTTACAGAACCTGGCCTGAAAAGCTTGTGGTCTAAATTCAGAAGTGCCCCCACAGATGACAGAGCCAAACAAGGACTGCAGGGGAAAGGCACGGGCTCACTCATTCTTACATCTAGCCCTCAAGTGCAGTCATTTCAACTGGTCCTGCTTCAGACCCGTGTCACCAGCAGGACAATCACACAC
>NW_020670085.1:0-1449 GCF_002925995.2 Terrapene triunguis | reverse complement strand
CATTTAAGTCTGCATAAGTCCACTGCCTTGCTACTTGCCCTAACTAACCCCTTGTGAGGCTCACTGCTGACAAATGTATCGCAATTAACCCCACTACCTCCAGCCTTTCTCCATATGGCTCCCGCTGAACCTCCCACTGCTTCCAGCCTTGCCATCACTGACACCTGCATCAGTTGGTTGCCTACAAATTTAATCTCATTGACTCTTGAAAGAGCGTCATTAACTCTAGTCTCTCTGTGACACTGGTGTAACCCCACTGCCTCCAAATTTAGCATGATTGCCACCCACTGCCACCAGCTGTAGTCTATCAAAACACTGGCTTGAAATTTATCATCATAGACTTCTGTGCATGACCCACTGATACATCTAGTCCCCGCTCTCTGTGTCCTCGTGTGATGCCTGTGCATCCAAATAGAGTCTCATTCACACTGGAGATTTCAACTACCCACAGCTCTGTGGTCTATGACCTTGTGTGACCCTTCCACAACCAAATTTACACTCTTGACCTCTGCATGCCCACCACTCCCTCCAGCACTGCTCTCTCTGACCTAGTGAGAACCCTCTGCCTTCAAATTAACCACAGTGACACTCCATAACAACAGCCATGAGTTCTCTGATCTTGTGTGAACGCTCTGCCTTCAGATTCAACCACTTTAAACACTCCATAACACCAGACTTATTCCCTATATCCTCGTGTGACCTATCTGCATACAAATTAAGCCTCATTGACCTCTACAGAACCACAATGACCTCCAGCTCCATTCTTTCTGCCCAAATGTGAACCCTATGCTTCCAATTAAATAACATTGACCTTGCCTTGACCACAGCCTTGCTCTCAGTGTCCTCATTGGACCCCTCTACATCCAAATTGATCCTCATTGACCTCTGTGTGACCCCATAGTAATTGCACCCCTGCTCTCTCTGACCTTGTGTGAACCCTCTGCTTTCAATTAAACCACATCGAACTCTCCATGACCCCAGCCTTCCCCTCTATGTCCTTATTTGACCCCACTGAAGCAAAATTAATCCTCATTGACCTCTTTGTGACCCCATAGTGGCTGCAGCAGGGCTATCTGTGACCTCGTGCGAACCCTGTGCCCTCAAATTGAATTTGATGAACTCTGCATGACCCCAGCCATGCTGTCTGTGTCCTCATTCGACCCTTCCGAATCAAACTAGATCCTCATTGACCTCTGTGCAACTCAATACTACTTGCAGACCTCCTCTCTCTGACCTTGGGTGAACCCTCCACTTTCAATTAAAGCACATGGAACTCTCCATGACCCCAGCCTTCCCCTCTGTGTCCTCATTTGATCCCTCTGACTCCAAATTGATCCTCATTGACCTCTGTGTGACCCCATAGTGGCTGCAGCAGGGCTATCTGTGACCTCGTGTGAACCCTCTGCCTCCAAATTAAATCAGGTGAACTCTGCATGACCCCAGCCATGC
>NW_020670084.1:0-1960 GCF_002925995.2 Terrapene triunguis | reverse complement strand
CACACTGGGGGAAGAAGAGGGGGAGGGGAGAAGCTTGGCTGCCGCAGGACCAAGCTTCTGCCTCCTGCCCCCGCAGGGGAGAGCGGTGGGCGGGGGGGCTGAGTGGGGCTGGGGGCCGGGACCGCGGCAGGGAGCTGCGTGCCACTCAAAATCAGCTCGCGTGCTGTGTTTGGCACGCGTGCCGTAGGTTGCTGACCCCTGGTCTAGGTTAACTTGGCCATGCCACAGCTCAGGGGGCTGGACTTGATAACTTCTCAAGGTCCCTTCCAGCCCTACATATCTATGATTCTATGTTTTCAAACTCTGTGATTGGTCACCCAAGTTTCATGAAATGGTTTCCGCATTCTGATTGGATGACTCTGTGATCACAAACTTCCTTAAACCTGTGGGATAGGTGTGAACAAAGCCTTGCCCATTTGAATGTTGGCAAACTATTTATGGCTGCTGTATACACCCAGAGCCTACTCAGTGCCAAATTATTCAACACAGTTTCTGATCTCAGTCCAGCTCTGTCACGCTGGCTGGCAACATGTGGGCATTGTGCCCTACTCATTCCTGTGGTGTCCGAGTAGTCATGAGTTGTTCTAAAACAGGGCACAGAAGTTTAAATGTAGTTCTCCCATGGTTAAAATCCCCATGTAGCTAGAGGTTCAAAGAAGAGGCAGGGGGAAGGCAAGGTAACTGTTAGCTGATACATTAAGTACTTTCTGAAAATGTCTGTGAGTGGAGGATTATGGAGTCATTGTGACTTGCACGTCTTATCCCCATTTATTGTTCAGGGTGGATGGTGGCCTGTGAAACTGGCAAGAGAAAGTCTTGTGTCTAGTAGAACTTAAAACCTGAGTGTAGCGTATCCCCTGCTTTGACAGTGGCAGTGCTGGCAGCCCCAACCAGCTATGAGCAAGCGATTCCAGCCAGGATTAACCTGTGAGTGTCAGGTGAAAAGTGCAAGCTAGCGATATCTGTTGAATGCTGGAACTGCTCCCTGAGACCTGCCCATGTTACTGGCTTTACAATGGGATGAACAAATTCCTCTTGACCTAGGCCCAATCCTGGACTCGAGACATCTTTTGAGACAAACTAATTTCTGGTAGTCTTTACAAGAAGCCAGGGAACAGGGCGAGGGGCAAAGAGCTGAGCTGAGAGTGGCTTCAAGCAGCTGGTTTTAGGTCCAGTAAAGTGTGGGATATCGCTTGCTGTTGTGGGATGATCGCACAGAGATGTTGGCACTAAAGGTGTGTTCCGTCTGCCTTTAAAATGTCTTATATTCTTCTAAAGCTCTTTGAAATCAGCTACATCAAATGGTAGCTGGTCTTAGGCTCCCGAAACATGGCTCCATTGGCTAACTCCCATTCTTGTCATTAACAAATTGTCTCTTGGCCGTTTTGACAAATGGGCATTCTGTAGGGGAATCTTGCATGCCTGTTAATTTGATTGTTGTGAAGTGTTTAGGGGCTGGCACATTAGATCAGACAGCACACATGAAATCAAGCACTTGTTTTCTATCCCTACAGGGAAGCCACCTTGCGATGGTCCAGAGAGTCTAATTCCTCTGCAACTTTGGTGATGGAGCTGAAGGTCTGGGTTGATGGTATCCAGCGGGTTGTGTGTGGCGTCTCAGATCAGACCACGTGCCAGGAGGTGGTCATAGCATTGGCACGGGCTATTGGTAAGTAATGTGTTGAATCACCATGTCTGGTGAAGTTTGGTTAATGACCGACATCAGTTTTTATTGCAATACCTGAGAAAGTGCTTCTATACATTCTCAAGTCTTTCCTGTGATGTGGTCAAGGATTATTATCCACTTTGGAGCTGGATGAAACTGAGACATACAGATGAAGTAACTTTCCCCAGGGAGTCTCCCAGTGAGTGGCAGAGACGGGACTAGAACCCAGGAGTCCTGACTCCAGTGTCCTGTTGTCACCAGCAGCCAACACTGTCTCCTGGTGGATTAGTTCTA
>NW_020670083.1:0-9703 GCF_002925995.2 Terrapene triunguis | reverse complement strand
GGGAGCAGGTGGAGCAGCAACCAGAGAGCAAACAAAAGCTTTTGTATGTTGAGCATAGTATAGCTTAACTAGCTGAAGAAGGGAAGAAAGCCAAATATGGATGGTGTTGCAAGCGCCATCCAGTCTGCAATTGTCGGGCAATGCTGCACAGAACTGGGAGAAGTTCTGACAGCTATCTGAATTGTATTTAGCAGCTATAAGGACAAAGGAGAAAAAAAGATAAAGTGAAATCATCAATGTTTTTGCATGTTTTGGGGGAGGAAGGATTGGATATTTATAATAACTTTAAGTTTGAAGAAGGTGAAACATGAAGCTAAGTATTCTGACTAAATCTGAGGAACATTGCATGCCAAAAACAAAATAAGACCTTTGAGAAACACAATTTTTTTACATGCATGTAAAAAACTTATGACACCACAGAACATTTGATTAAGAAGACTCAGTTAAACCTGTGACTTTGGTGAGCTGACAGTCTCTGGTCAGCAATAGAAATAATTTGTGGCATTAAAGACAATATGTTAAGAGAGAGAGACTGCTCTGTGAAGATTTTACTTCAGATAAAGCTCTCCAGATCTGCAGGGCAGCATCAACTATGAAAGCACAAGCCAAAGAGCTGAATTCACCAGAAGGGGTTTCCATGTACTAAGTACAAAAGAATTTAGCCAGAAAAGCTCAAATCAAAAATTGGAACCACTCTCTATGAAAACTTCTGCTAGTGGGGACACAGAATACAGACATTTATGTGGAAGGTGTGGATCACAGCATGGTCCAAAAAGTGTTTTGACTTGGAAAACTCTGACAAAAATGTGGGGAAATAATCATTTTGCACAATGCTGCAGATCCCAAATGCAGAAAAGTCAAGTATACTCAGTTGAATACAACCTTGTTGAGGAGTTTTACATAGACATTCTGGGATCAAGCAAACCTGATGAGAGTGATTGGAGACTGCCTCTGAAAGTGAATGAAATAATTATTCCACTCAAACTAGACACAGGAGCTGAGGTTAATGTTCTGTCTGAACAAGATTATGAGACACGGAAAATAAGATCCAAACTGGAACCAACAAAAATAAAAGTAACTGTTTTTTTCTGGAAGAAATATACCAGTGAAGGAGAAGTGCATTGCTAGCATTAACTATAAAAACACCTGTGCAGGCTCCCATTCATTGTGGTGCCAAAGGAAGTGACACCAATTTTAGGCCTGGTGGCCTGTGAAAAACTCAACCTAGTAAAACAAGTATTTTCACTCCAAGACCATACTGAACCTGGCTATGAGGCAATCGTTCGGGAATATCATGATCTGTTTCAAGGGTTGGGTTGCTTGCAGGGTGAACATACAATCCAGATAAACAAGCAGGTCCCTCCAGTTATCCATCCATATAGAAAGGTGCCATTTGCACTCCATGATAAACTGAAGGTTGAACTCATAAGAATGGAAGCAATGCATGTAACACAAAAAATTGAAGAGCCAGTGGAATTGGTGAGCTCCCTAGTCGTTGTAGAGAAAAATAATGGCCAGTTACGCATATGCTTAGATCCAGTGTCCTCAACAAGGCTGTAAAAGGAAAACTGCCAACCAGAGAAGAGATTATGACTCAATTTGTGAATGCACAATATTTCAGTATATTGGATGCATCCTCAGGATTTTGGCAGCTAAAAATCATAGAATCAGAAAATACTAGGGTTGGAAGGGACCTCAGGAGGTCATCTAGTCCAACCCCCTGCTCAAAGCAGGACCTAATCCCCAACTATTTATTTATTTATTTATAAATATTGAAGAAACCTCAAAACTGTCACATTTAATACCCCCTTTGGAAGATATAGATTTTTACGCTCGCCCTTCGGCATAGCTTCAGCACCAGAAGTGTACCACAAAACCATAATATGATCTATGAACATATTAACGGTGTCGATGCCTCAATGGATGACATCACCATCTGGGGCCCAACTAAAGAGGAGCATGATTGTAGACTTTGGGAAGACTTGGATGCAATTAGAGCTGCAAATGTGAAACTAAATAGGGAGAGATGTGTTTTAGGGGTTACAGAATTGACTTTTGTTGGAGATATTATTCTGAAGGAAGGTGTTGGCAACCAGTAGGGTATGCACGAAATGCTGATACTGAGAAGATTGGAGAGGAAGATTAAACAACCCGAAAGACTCAGAGACGAGCTAACCTGCCTGGAGAAGGGGTAACTGGGGAACATGAGTGGTAAAGACTCACTCCAGAGGGATGTGCCGGTAACCTCTCCTCTCTAGGTAATTGACACGTTGGGTTTATGGAAATGTACTAGATGGGTGGAGAATTTAAGGTATGTGTTATTAGATAGCTGTTCGGTGTTTATATATGGGTATATAAGAGATAATGTTTTTTTTAGGATGGAAGATGTAGAGATATGTTTGTGGAAGATTATAATTTAGAGACACTCCCTCATAAGTGTCAGTATTATGAATATAGGAATTTTGAGCTGTGCTTGGAAGCAGGGTGCACAACAGTGCACAGCAGGTCACCACAGAAGCTCTCTAGTTTGTTTTTAACAACGTTTTATTCCTTTCTCATTCACTGGTTTGTTGTTTAATGAACCCCAAGACCATTACAGCAGTGCTTAGTGGGGGGCTGGGTCCTCAGAGTTCTTCCCCCCCATCAAACACACAGTCCCTGGTGGGTGGGATTAGCAGGGCCTCCAGAGCAGTTGGGGTTGGCAGTAAACCTCCCTCTGCGGTGCATGGGGCAGTTCCCCTCTTGGAGCTCTGTCCCCCGGCTCTCTGCAGACTCAGGCAGGTGTTGCTGGGACCATTAAACCCAAGGCACGATTCTGAGCTTTTCTCCTCACACATGAAACCAGGAAACTTACATTTTCTTTTAAACACAAGACATGAGGCTGCTTGGCCCCTGGGCACAGGCCTATAGTGTCTAGGCCTTAAGCATTCCCTCCAACAGTTCATGATATTCCCAAGTGACTTGGATGGGCTGAAAAGGGAGACACACACAGAGGAGTTAGATATAAACATAGATTCTCTGGCTGGAAGGCTGCAGTGTAACACGCCTTTAATGTTTAGAATCCAGAACGATAGCACACAAGGACCCAAAACAGAGAGAGACAAAGCAGAGAGGCCCAGGTCACCCCACTTTTCTCTAGGCTGCTGTTTACATCTGTCTGCTGCTGGACCTGGATCACACACTTCCCTACAGAGCCCCCTGCCTGCCAACAGGACCAGGAAAACCCTCATTTACAGAGACAGCTTACAATTCCAATCGTTTTTCAAAGCTGATGCTAGCACACTGGGGGCCCTAAGCAGGAATATCCCCCCTCCCATACTAAAACAGGCAGGTTCTTATAATAAAAAGCAAATAGGGTGCCCCCTTGAGCTACTCGGGTCCCTAAGCAATTGTTTAGTCTGCTTATGCCTATCACTGGCTCTGCAGATTTCAATGCATGATGGACAGGCTTGGAGGGAGCTGGAAGTGAAACAGAAATAGATTGACAAACGTTAAGGGCAGAAGAGCCCATTGTGTCCATCCAGTCTGACCCTGTGTACACAGGCTGGAGAATTGGGGGGAGAATGTCTGAGGCTCTGAGCAGAGCTGAGACGGCCCCTGCTGACCCTCAGTGTATCTTCTTGTAATGTCTACTGATGTGATGGTCTTCTGTTGATGTCAGAGGAGGGGGAGCAGGTATCTGACAGCACCCCCTGGTGTCTGTCACAGCTACTGCCAGCTCTGTCCCTGTCACTTTGCAGCATCACTTACAGAGGTGGGTGACTTCCAGCCAAGCTGATCTGTAGAAAGGTGCCCAGGTGTCACCCACTGACCAGAGTGTGAGACGGGCCTCTTTGGGCCTGATCCACACAGCACGTGAGTCTGTCACAGCCCCAGCTGCACAGCCTGGCTCTTTAGCTCACGCTGTAGAGCCCCATGCAGTGAGCTGTGGAGAGCCCCAGGTCACGCATTGGCTGTGTTGTCCCAGCTGGAAGTAGGCACAGCCAGGCCCCTTCTGCAGCGGGACAACGGTCTGGGTACCACGGGGGTTAGCTCAGAGGTGGCCCTGCCCTGCTCTGCTGCAGACTTCCCCTGCACTGGAATCGGGGGCACCTGAACCAATGGATGGTCAGAGAACCGACAAGGGGAGGAAATGGGGGCGGATACACGGCACTGCCTAGGGGTGGAAATTCCTAGTGCCAGGCCTGGGCAGGCGGCAGAGCAGCCTGGGTGGGGTGAAATCCTCTCCTGTCCCTGGGGAGCTGCTCTGCCTGGGAGCAGAGTGGATCAGGTCAGATGCAGTCTGGGGAGTGTTAACCATCCCTGCTCTCTCCTTACAGGTCCCTGCCCGGGGTGTCCCCATGGCGACGTGGTGGCGACTCTGTGTGTGCAGCCTGGGAATCCTCCTCCTGGCGCCGTGTTCTCTCTCTGGTAAAAACGTTTGAATCCCAATTATTTCCCTCCCTGTCCCCCATGTACACTGCCTCCTGCAGGGCTGGGGTAGGGGCATCTGAGGCCGAGTGACTCCTCCCTTGGTTCTTATTTCCCTTGCTTTTTTGAGCCTTTGGTCACACCGGGTCACATTTTCAAGCTTTTCTCTGCAACCACTAGAGCTAGAAACTGACTTTGGTTTTATATGAAAGCTAAGATCCTCATAGAATCCCATGCCTCCAGGAGCTGGGGTTTATGAAACACACATGGTAGCCCAAGACCTGGCAACACTTAGTATGAAAATCTCCTTGGTGGCTTTCAAAATCTCACCCTTATCCCTCCCCCTGTAGCCACACAGTGAGTGTCAGGTGATGCAGCTTGGTACCAATTGCTCTACAATTGACCCATGGTGGGACAGATGAGTGTGGAGACCCTTCAGACCAGTCATTCCCAAACTGTGGGGCATGGTCCCCTAGGGGGGCGTGGAGGAACGTTCGGGGAGGGGCAGCGGGGCTCAGGTCGGCCCCCATGGGGGATGGGGAGGGAGTGCCACCCAGTCCTGCTCTGCCCCCGGAAAAGCTCCGACCTAAGCCAGAGCTCCACTCACCCTCTGCCCCAGCCCCAGCTATAGTTCCACTATGCTCCGTGCTCTGCTCCCAGCCCAGCTCTGATACCAGTTTCAGCTCCACTCCACCCCCAGTCCAGCTCCGCCCCCAGCTGCAGCTCTGGGCCCCAGCCCTAGGCCAGCTCCAGACCCAGCTGCAGCTGCACTCCATCCCCTGCTCTGCCTCCAGCCCGACTCTCCCATCATTCGCTCTCCACCCTGAGACCAGCTTCACCTCTAGCCCCAGCTCCATCCCCACCCCCAGTTCTGCCCCCAGCTCACCCTTCAGCCCAAGCTGAGAAAGTCTTGGCTGTGCAGTAATGGAGGGCAGTGTGAAGAGATTCCATTACTGGTAGGGGGGCACGACAGGAGGAGTTTGGGCACCACTGTTTCAGACACAGCTATTGTGCAGACATCACATAAATCACCTTCACATGCTTAATTCCCCCCAGACACTGATCTCCAGAACGGTGACTCCCCATCTAAGCCAGTTTCTGTTTGGGATATTGAATCCATGAAAGGGACGTTCATCGGTCCAAAGGGCCATCAAAGACCCCATACCCTCAGGCCAGGCAGAAGCCCTCTGAGGTGGCCTCTCAGCAGCCATTGTGGGGCTACGTGGATCTGAAACCGGTCCATCAAAGAAGTTGCTCGCACTGGAAAGAGCTCGTAACTGGGTGCCATGGGGCTGTGTAGGGCACTATGAAGTGGCAGGTGGCTTCCAGCTGGGGCTATTCCTTGCCAACAGAGTATAGGTAGGTTGCAAGACAGGCACCTTGGAGGAGTTTCTAGGGGATTGTAAGACAGCATTGGAGGACTAGTTTGTGCCAGCTGTGGTATGGCTGCACTGCCCTGCGTCCACACTGAGAGTAACTCAGTTAAGCTACACATGGGAACCTTCTGCTACGAGCCATGCACGACTGATGGAATTCTGTTTATCTCAGTGACGCCATCTCCTCTCACTCACTGCGTGTCTGTAACTGGTGGGCTCTGGCTCAGTGACGCCCTCTCCTCATTCCTCTCACTCAGTCTGCTCCTGGGGTTTTCTGTTCCAGAGAAGTTCTCTCTGGCTGGCTCCCCACACCCCGTGGTGGGGGTAGTTGGCCGGGATGTGGTGTTACCCTGCCAGCTCTCACCCCCAGCCCGGCTGCCCAGCATGGAAGTGCTGTGGAGGAAAACTGGATCAGGATTTATCCCGGTTCACAAGTACTCGGGTGAGGGTTCCCAGGACCTGCCAGGGGAGGGTTACCAGACCCGGACGGAGCTGTTCCCACAGGAGTTCAGCAGTGGGAACGTCTCCCTGAAGCTGAAACGGCTCCAAGTGTCAGATGATGGGAAATACCAGTGTCTTGTGAGGAACCCAGAATGGACCCAGGAAGCCACCATTGAGCTACGGGTTGCAGGTGAGATGCAGCACTAGAGGATGCTCAGCCTGGGCAGCCAGAGCATCCTGTACCCCTGGGGGCACCCCAACATTGAGCCCAGCATGGCACCTAGGGTCCTGTGCTGCAGGGAGCTGTGTGCAGGACTCAGTAGGGGGCACTTTCCCCTCGCACTCAGTGCTGACCCCCACTGTGGTGCTAGCAGGGTCAATGCTGCATTAAATGACCTAATTTCAATGAGATGTAAAGCTACAGTCCTCAGCTCTCATGCTCATTGTGGTGCTGTTGGAGTCATCGGGACCTTTACCCCCATGTTCTGCCCAAATCCCAGGTCAGCTGACAATTATATTCGGCCTCCCTAAAACTCCCCCTGCAATGTCCAAGGGCTGGGATATTGTTTGTTATTCCCTGGGCACTGACCCCATGTTCAGTGCTGCACAAGGGCAGTGGAAGGGACGGTCTCTGCCCATTTAGCTCACTGAGTAACGTAGCCCCAGACAATACACTTCAGAAACATCAAGCCCCTGGTGAGGGGCCCTCCTGTGATAATGCAGAACATTGAGGTTGTTTTAAATCATCTCCCATCTTTGGTGGCTCCTAGTCCAAAGGCTCTGCAGGAGACGTGTGCTTTTAGGGAGAGATTGAAAGGAGGGGAGGGTAGTTGTGTGCAGCACTGGGAGAGAGAAATCCAAGCAGGAGGGGTGGCTTGGCCTGGGGCTCTGTTACCAGTGCAGGAGAAGGACACCAGAGGGGACAGTATTAGGAGGGTGGCACAGGAGGAGTCGTAGTAGTGATGTAGGCAGTGTCACCATCCCCCACTTCCTGCTCTGTACTGAAGTGCAGTGATTCTGACAGCTGTTGGGCTCCATCCCAGAAGTGGCTGCATTTCAGCAGCTGGTGCAGTGATCTCTGTAGCAGTTTCACCCTGCACATTCCTCAGTGAGATTTCAGGGCTCAATGCTCTATGGAAATGCAAGATGGCATTATTTAATTTCCCCAGTCATCAAGATGAGGGGTCCCAGGGAGGCTTTGCACATAAAGGAATGGAGCTTGCAGTCACAGCCCCCTATATCCTGTGGTTGCTGGGGAAATCACATGGTGCTACCAAAGTCATGATTTCCTGATACACACGCTCTCCATCTCTCCCTGCAGCTGTGGCTCCAGTGTTCATTGATGTACTGGGCCCCCGGGATCAGGGGATCGGGCTGGCCTGTAGAACCACAGGCTGGTTCCCCAAACCCGAACTCCAGTGGGTTGGAAAGAACTGGCAGAACCTGGCAATGGAGAGTGTGACTGACATGACTCAGGACAGGGAGAACCTGTATAGTGTTGTGAGTCACGTCACTGTCACAGAAAGGGAAGAGAATGGAGACATCGGCTGCATAGTGCGGAATGGCCTGCTGGAGACTGAGCAGAGATCTGCCATTCACCTCTCAGGTGAGTTCCTTCCTGGTCCCCCATGCAGAATGGGTTGTTGTTAGTACTGCCTAGTGTTGTTAAGGCTGCTAAGTTGTTATTGCTGCCAGTGTTGCTGTTGTTGAAGTTCCACAGATGCTCTTAGGTTGGAGCAGCACGTCAATTCCGCAGATGTCAATGTTATTCATCCAATAGATCACAGGCTCCGTTCGGTGTTGAAGGTGCTCAGACAGGTTTATGGTCAACAAAACATGGTACTAGTGGCTCATAGGAGCTACAGTTACACTAACACATGTGTGCTTGTGACATGGTACCTGCTCAGTCAGTGCTCCAGGATGCTGTCCCCAAGATTAGTACAAAGATGCCCCTCCTATGACTTCTCCTACAAACAAGTTACATATTTCACTCCAAACATGGCTGGTGACCAACCCTTATTCATTACCCTGTCATCCCATCGTTATCCTACAAGGGGTCAGTGTTTTCCTGTACCATCTCCTATGAAAGTGTTTACATAGTTACTTGAGAGATCTGTTGTATCATTGCACCATCCTCTCCACTCAGGAATGTGCTTACCTGGTGTGCTGTTATTCTTCCAAGGCCCAATCTACTCTAATTCACAGCCTTTGGTTCACACTTTTAGTTATATCTAGGGCTCCAGCAAGGCTTACAGGGGTCACCACGGGAATGTGGGGCCTGAGTCACTTGAGAATTGCACTCAGCTAGGGCCTATTTCTGGTATTGAGAGAGGAAATGTCCTTCTAACCTGATTTGTGGGGCTATTAGTGATGGAGATTTCTGTTATCTGGACAAACTGCCTGTCAAGATCTGGGCTGAGTCTTGTGAAATGAACTCAATATCGTTCTTGGAGGAGTTGGCGCATCTGATTGATAAAGGTAACTGTGCTGACATAGATTCAGGATGTGTCTATACTAGAAACGCTACAGCAGCACTGCGGTAGGGTAAACACTTAATACAGTGGTAGAAGGGGTCCTTCTGTGGCTGTAATAAATCCACCTCTCTGAGAGGCGGTAGCTTGGTTGATAGAAGAACTCTTCCATCAACCTAGTTGTGTCTACACAGGAGCTTAGTTTGGCTTAAATACATTGCACAGGGAGATAAATTTTTCACAGCCCTTAACGATGTAATTAACCCAATCTAACTTTGTAGTGTAGACCAGGACTCAGACTCTGAAGAGCATTGGCTTAGTTCTGCATGAAACTCTGATAACAAAAATTAGCACTGTACAAAATCAAGGTAGCCCACATTCAATGGATTAAAAATGGATGGCTAACTGATAGATCTCAAAGTAATTGTAATGGCGAATCATCCTCCAATGGGGATGTTTCTAGTGAGGTTCCACAGGGATCTGTTCTGGGCCAATGCTATACAATAGCTTTATCAAAGAGTTGGAAGGAAATATAAAATCATTGATGGTAAAATTTGCAGATGACCCAAACATTGGTGGAGTGGTACATAACGATGGGGACAGGTCAGTACTACAGACTGACCTGTGTTGCTTGGTAAGGTGGGTTCACACTAACAACATGCTGTCATGGATCCACAGGACCAGTGCAATGGCCTGAGTGAAAATTCCCATTTTGTCAAACATGTATTTCAACATGGTCAAATGCCAGGTCACACATCTCTGAACAAAGAATACAGGTCACACTTACGGGATGGGAAACTGTATCCTGGAAAGCAGTGACTCTGAAAAGGACTTGAATGTGAGCTCCCAGACCGATGCTGGAGCTAAGATGGTGAACGCAATCCTTGTTTGTATAAATGAGAATAGCTAGCAGGGGAAAGTAGGTGACATCACCCCTGTGTGTGGCGTTAGCCAGACGAGTACTGGATACTGTGTCTAGTTCTGGTGTCCACACTTTCATATGGG